>NC_068412.1:10848248-11090748 GCF_023724105.1 Carassius gibelio | reverse complement strand
GTTCTCATCAGTTTGGGCGGATGTTGGCATTTCACCAGTGAGGAGCAGAGAAGGAAAAGGTATTAGACAATGACTTTTTGCCTAGTTGTGAATTGGAACGAGAACATTTTGCTTGTTCAGTGAGTGAAAAAGGGTTTGTATGAGTGGATTGAGGTAGAGAGCTGCTGTTTCAAGGGTAGTCCTCTACCAGCGTTAAAACCTTAAAGGTGACATATCATAAAAATCTGCCTTTTCTAGGTTTTAAGTGCTATAATCAGGTCCCCAGTGCACACGGGTGTAGTTTTGGTTTCAACATTGGGGGTCATGAGGTTCAACGTCAAGATTGAGCAAAACATGCTAACGTTAACTGTTCTGTCTTTGGCTGCACAGATGAGCACAAAACACTATTTAGAGTCCCAGCCTCAGAGGAGACGAGATCAGTGGGATTATTGGTTTATTTACTGTATACTGTGTTTTTAACGTAAACTTGTGTGTGAATGAGAACTTAGTTTAGTAGTCACATGCTGTGACAGCCGTTTTCTGTCCGTGTGCCTCGGATATGTGCACTCAGAAAATGGAAGTTGAAACAAATATGGTTTAAAGTGCATGATTTCAGTGTGATAAACATGGGAATCAGAACCAAAACAGGTATTTTCAGCAGGTAATAGCTGCTATATTCTGGAAAAGGGGGCAGGGAGCAGCAGCTAATTTGCATTTAAAGAGACAGGCTCGAAAAAAGGCATGTTTTGCTTTCACTCAGAATAGGCATTTAAAAAAAAATTATAATTAATGACCTGTGGGGTATTTTGAGCTTCACATACACATTCTGGGGAAACCTGAGACTTATTGTAAAAAGGGGTATAATATGTCTCCTTTAAAGTAAAAAAAAAAAATTATAAAATGAAGACATGATAATTCTGTCAGTTACTCACACTCCTTTTGTTCCAAACCTATAAGACTGATTAATTCTTTTTAAACCAAAACTTGCAAGGTTAGGCTTATATTTTGGGATAGAGTGACAGGAGTATCTTCATTTGGGTTATGGGTTTGGAACAACATGAGTGTGAATAAACTATAAGAATTTCCATTTTGGGTGAACTGTTACTTTAATACTGCAACTGGGAGCCACTGGAGTGAAAACAGAAAAAGGTTTATGTGAAATGTTGATTTTGCTTTGTTAAACCTAAGTAAAAAAAAAATAAAAATAGGACCTCTAAATTATTGAATTTAAACTTACAATAAAAAGCACTGATAAATCATTCATTTTGATAATGGTAAGAAGGAGTGGGCGATATGCCAGTAGGTTGAGATTTTGGACTATGGTCTCTATTGCGGTAACATGGCCACATGACATTGATGTGGTCATGGAAATTTATCGTTTGCATGCGTTTAAGCATTGCGGTTTAAAAAAAGTTAGCTGATGAAACCCAATCAGCAGCAACAGAGAACTCATTTCGTGCATACGCTTTCTGAGAGACTTTCACACACTTGTATGTGTTAAAATGTCCATCTTTGAAAGTAAACACAGTAATTGTTTTTATTTTGAGAGGACAGTGGAGAGATGACAGGAAAGTATTGGGTATAGAGAGCGGAGGAGGATCAACAAAGGACATCAAGACAGGGACTGAACTCGGGTCGCTGTGAGTGCAGTTGTGCAATACTCAATCGATGCTCTAACCATGAGGCTATTGGTGAAGACATCTGCTATATATCAATGTCGTGAAATAAAATGACTCATATCATGAAATAAGATTTTGGTCATATCGCCCACCTCTAGTTGGAAGGATAAGTTAGCTAGTCAGTTTTGCTACCCTTAAACCCTGAAAAGATGATCAGGAAGCTGTGGCACAAAGTGGTGATTCAGTTACTCTTACACAGCCCTGAACAAAGAGAACAATGAGTCAAACTCACAAACACGCAAACCCTCTGGCCTTTAGCCCTTCTTGTGGCAGGGCACCACATCTCAGATCTCCCCTTTATATTCATCAGTCTGAAACATCTGCAGCTCGATCACAATGGTTAGACGGTGACGGCGGAAACGTGAGATAGGGGTTCAGTGTTTAGGTAATGCTGTCTAGGCACTTAAGGTATCAGGGCTGTTTGACTTGCATTCAGCTTTCTTTCATCATGCTGACATTATGAAAATCAGGGCTTGCAGTGCTAAACATCAGTAATGTGTTTTTCCTTACAGGCTTAAATGACGAATACAGAAAGAAGGGGATTTCCCATGATGCGCCAAGCTTTCAAATCCTATTAAACATGTGGCATCTAGGCTGTGCTTGCAGATTAAGAAAGAAATTGGACTTATAAAGAAGAAGTGTTTTCAGGCCAGTGTGGATGCACATCTGTGTATCATTACAGGAGGAAAGAAAAAGAAAAAATGTCATGCAGTGAAAGCGACTTTGGATTTTTCAATAGGATACAATCAAAGATTGTTTAAGCAGGTCAATGCTGAAGGCTTTGTCGGGGTTGACAGTGATGGATAGAGATATTGACACTGCATTGATTTAGCAGTGAGAGTCGGTGAATGATTTATTTGTTGAATTTCAGTAGTTTGTTCAGATGCTGGAGAGTTTTTCTGTCATGTAAAGTGTTAAATGAAACTCGGCTACTTCGTAGGGAGCCGGCTATGTTTTATTAAAAGCAGACATTGCATCCAGCCTGTGCTAGTCTTGACATTTAACAGTTAAATTATCTAGGGTAAACACGTGCAGTTAGTTAAGGTGCAGATTTACAGGAGCCAAACGATGATTTCATTCAGGATAGGGAACATCCGTTTGGCTGTGTGTGGTTTAAAAACTCCAGGACTGTCATAAAGGCTAAAACACATTTAGATGATACAATATCTATTAATTTGATTAATTTTTTTTTTTACATTTCTATTAAAGTTTTCCTTTTACTTAGGTAAACATTTTGTTTAATTCAATGTGTTATATTTAGTTATTTGTGAAATGTACAGCCTGATCTCACAGCAATTCGTACGTTTTTAAGAGGTTTCTAATTCGTACGTATTTTACGAGTTGTACAATTTGTACAAATGATCTATACCTAACCCCGCCCCTAAACCTACACATCACTGGGGTGTAGACAAATCATATAAAATCATACAAGTGAGGCTGTACAAATTCATACAAACTGGTTGTGAGATAGCATTGTAAATGTACTATTTCCGAGTGAAGATGGATTTTTATTAGTTCACATTTAAGTATAACTTTAATCATTGATAAGTATAAATACAGTTCTTTTTTCTTTGAAAATATACAATAAAAATACAGATGCTTTGTGGGAGTGGGTTGACAGCAGTTCGTGTTTCGTGGTAAAAGCACCTCGTCTGATTGGTCCATTTCTCTTTAGAGAATCTTGGAAGATTTATACTGTATATTACTGCTACAATTTTTTTTTAAATAAATCTTTCTGTGGAGAACCTGAATGAAGCCTCTGGCTCCATTAAATGCTTAAGCAGGAATCTGTGAAATTATTCAGTTCAATGGAGACGACCACACTAAACCCAGAGATGACGTAATAGTTACTTTTGATACCAATTTTGGTCCTAGATGTAATTTAGTGACCTAATCAGACTCCACATACCACTGTCCCTTTATTTAGGTGAAAGCCATCTGGTGGATAAATCTATGGGCTTTTCTCTGTATAGGAAAATCCCTGTTACAGAAATAAGACTAAGCAAACACTACTTCAGAGCGAGATTGTCTGATGAAAGACAATATTAAGATTAGGAGAATTTTGTGCAAATCTTTCTTTCTTTTTCCCACCTATTCCACCCAGTGCTGCCCATGCATGCCTCTGGCCTTTATTGCAGGTCAATGTGATGATAAACTATGTAAACCTACCTGACAACAGCCAAACTGTTCCAATTGGAGAAATAAAAAGCGCAGCAGACATTAGCCATCTGGTGCATGAATTCTACTTTTTCCACAAAACTAGGAGGAAACCGCAGCATTCTTGGTTTAAAGAACGTTAAGCAAAAGTTTATTTAAATGTTAATTGAAGACAGCACTGTATTTTCTACAGTTAAAAGTACTTAGTTTTAACTCTAGTGAGTAGTACTTTTAAAAGATACGTTTAAATCATGATCTATCTAACCAGACTGTGTTGGCACATTGGCTGTTTAAATTTTTTACTTCACAGAGGCAGTTTTTTTTTAGTTTGTTTCCAGTCATAGAGTTGAGTGAGTTTAAAGCGTTTGGGAATGGACCGGAAGTGTATCCAAGTAACCAAATTGCTCCCTTGTGTAGGGCAGGAGCCACTGTCCAGTCGAGTTAGATGTTAGCAGTAGGATATTACCAAATTTGGAAGATGAAGGAAATAAATAGGAATGCTCTAAACAGTATTACATAATCAGTAGAAAGGGTCAACTGTTTGCATTGTACGAAAGAAGTTTCGACAGTAAAACAATGTTTAAAGGAATTTACAACAGTTTTTTTGATTAGCACAGTGGGCGACAGACCTCAGCCTTAGGGTGTTTTTTACCACCTTTACACGATGGATGCAATGCAGCATTACCTGTTCTCTGGGTGTTGGCAGAAAACTGTACTGGCTGCTTCACTTCGTTTATATTTCACAATGATGTCAGGATGAAACTTCACAGCAACTGACTCTCATTCAGAAAGCATGTGTGTACAATTATTACACTTCCTGTGGTTCTTTACAGTGGCCCCAAAAAGTATCTGGACACACTTATAATGTATATACTGAATTGCATTTGATAACAAAATTGGCAAAGCCGTAGAATATTTAAGTGACATCTGCAAACAAACCTTGTTTGTAGTTGCTGTACTAAATTCACTTTTCTGAACCATTACTTAAATGGTCATATTTTTTGTAGATGTATGTTTGAGAGAATGTTACCAGAACAACCTTCATTATTATATTTATTTCCTTTTTTATCCAAGTTTGTCACTGCCTGACATTTGAATATATATTTCATAACAAAATGTAACACGCCTACAGTATTTCAGCTAGATGACAGCCTTCAGTGATACTGTATAAAAGGCGTTTATGTGAATTGTGTTGCACTTTGATGGCTAAGCCATTAGCATTAAAAGGTGATTCTTTTATGGCGTTGAATGAGGAAAGTGGTGTAAGATAAACATGCCACGGGTTCAGTCGGTGAGAAGATTTAAAAGAGTGTGAGTTTGACAGTCATAGCTGTAAACACATTGAATATGAATATATGAGTTATCACAACATCATTAATCTTCTATTCTACATCGTTGATTTGTTTGCGGAGGTTATCCGCTCATCTGTTTGCATTGGGCTCGCGCAGCCACACTCCTTTTGTCTCCGAAAATGCTTAGAAAAGAAAATGTGCTCTAAATTGTATTTACAAAGAGAATGTCATGTAAACACATGAAAATACACTCCTTAGATTTGCTGTCGGGCCTATCACACATCAGTCAGTCTGAACTGTGGGTGTTGGAAGCAGACGGCCCACCCTGTCCCATTGCTAACCCATCACAGGACACATTTCCAGCTGTTTTGAGCTAGCTCTATTGTAAGCATCTGACGAAAAATCCAGTAAAGCTCTTCTTCCCGTCAGATGGGAAATGTTTAGACCTATGGAATGAGCGTGAGGTCATAGTTTGGGGTGTTTGGGGACACTGGTTCCTCTGAAGATGTTTTAATACACCATATGCTACAATTCATACAGGTAATAGCTGCCAATACTGTAACACTGCAACATATGTATTGCTGCATTGATATACACAGCAGGTATTTCACATTAGAGCTGTTCACAACTTTGTCACAATTCACCACACTAGCTATGCTTCCACCTTTTTTTATGCGCATTCTGGGATATTGCATAAAAAATAAAAACACTAAAATGTGCATAAATTCTAAAAATGTGCTCCACTGTGTCTGATGATGATAACTGATTAACCTCAATGTGCATCAAAAAAGTCATGTGATTTTGTGCGATGGGACAGTGTGACTGGACCAAACTCGCTGCACAGAAACTGTTTTGGTCATTCTGAAATGCCTGAGCCATTGTCTGTCATCAGAGTGGTTCAGTATGATTACCTCCCAGAAATAAACACGACTGCACTCCCAAACAACAGGTATCTGTCTCCGAAAGCAAAATAAAACATTGCCACATTTATTGCATTTCATTTGCATGCTCCAAGGTGCAAGTCATTTATTATATACAATAAAAAACCCACAGTGGCTTCTCTTACCACAAATTACCTTTTAGTGATATTTGGTGCCAGTTTATCAGAAAGACACAATTTTGTTTTCTTTGTCTTGCAGGATGGGGGGAAAAAAGTTTAATTCAAATCTTTGAATGAAAACACAGTTATAAAAGAAATTGACTACATACATTGCTACACTATTGAGAGCTAATTTGACTGCACCTTAAACACAAACAACAAACTTAAATATTTCCAAAGCAAAAATGTATACATAAAATGAACGAAGTTCTATTAATAGCCAAAAAAATTATTTTTGAAAATAAATTTCAAATGTGCTATTTAAAGGTACAATTTGTAAGATATTTGCAGTAAAATATCCAAAAACCACTAGGCTAGTGGTATAGGTTTTGTCCAGCTGATTACTAACAATATCTCTAATGTTTTCAACTACTTGTAAATTATGAGAAAATTCCCATTCTAAACAGTGACACAGGGCAGTGCAGTCGCCTGTCAATGACGTAAGTTACCCTTTGTTACCTACTGCCTTTACTGACTTAGAAACCACATGACAACAGTGTCGTGGACAAATGCACAAGTAGTGTCTAGCGTCCAGCAAACCACTAGCTTGCTTCAAGCAGTTCCTTATTTACTTCTTCTTGCACGTTTTATAGTGGATTGTGTTACTTATTTATGGAACATAATTACTGTTTACCATCTGCCGCTGGTTCTGTCGACAAGGACAGCTCCCGTAAACATAAGCTTACGGGCCAACCAAACGACCCAAGAAGAGTTTGGGACAAGAGGAGACAAAGAGTGAGGATTAATATCGGTGTTGCATTTTCTAAATGGAGAGAGCTTCGCGACAAACTTTAACTAGAAAGAGATGCCGCTCTCACTTGTGTTTTACTTGACAGAGTTGTTTTGATTCGTATCTTTACAGAAAACGTATGCTATAACGATCAACAAGATTAGCATTATGGGGCATACTGTCACGGCTGGAATACAGGAAACCACAGAGAAAGATCCAATTGCGGGTACGTCTTTATTTAAGGGACAATCCAAAGAATAAACAGTCCAGGCAGGGGTCGATATCCAACAAATCCAAAACATAAACAAACACGAACACAAGGCAAGGGCACGACTAGATGACGGACATGAATTAACAAGGACTCCGTGACACATACTAAGATAGACCGGGTTAAATATACAGGGAGAAACAAACGCTAATGGGAAATTGAGTGTAATGATTGATAACCAGTGACAGCTGGGTGCAATGATTTAGGCAGAGACGTGAGGAATGTGGTTAATGAAGTGACAGACACCGTGGGAAAGGAGGACATCTAGTGGGTACCCAGGGAACACAACCCAGACACTGTGACACATACACGCCAAACGCAGGGCATTGCGTCTCTAGACCTGCGCGAGGAGCGTCTGATCCATAGTCTGATCGCGTCTTTGCATTGACTTTGTATGTAATCTACTCGCGCAAATCGTTGAACTCACGTTTGAAAATTATGAAATCAAACACAACATTTACAAAACTTTACCTCATCTGTTAAATCCATGATTTATCTTTACGTCTGATTGATGGCCGTCAACGGTTTGGTAGGAGACAACAAATCCCATCATTCCACGCTCCTCCTTAGCATTATCAAACCACGCGATTGTTATTGTTTTGGTAGTGCGCCCTCTAGTGGCAGGTCCTACAACCTGTACCTTTAAGTGCTGGGCAACAATTAATTGCATCCTATATATATATATATATATATATATATATATACACTTTTTTTTTTTACATAAAATGTGTGTTGTGTATATTTATGTATGTGTATACAGTATATATTTAAAAAAATTACATGTATATATTTATATTAATATAATTTATATTATATATATTTAATATTTTTCTTAAATATATACATACAATTTTTTTGTATTTATAAATGCATAATAAATATACACAGTACACACACATATATTATGCAAACAAAAACGTTTATTCTGGATGTGATTAATCGTGATTAGCTCTAGCAGCAATAGTCTAGTCACATTTTATTCTGCTTTTGTACAGAGTGGTAAACGTATGATAAAAAAAAGAATATCTTAACAATCAATATCTTGTTCTATTGATTTTGATAGGAGCTCAAAGCACAGACAAATCTAAGCCGACCTAATGTGAATGAATGTAACCTTAACTGGAGATCAAGAGATGTTTTCACCAATGCTTTGA
Source organism: Carassius gibelio (assembly GCF_023724105.1). NCBI lineage: Eukaryota > Metazoa > Chordata > Actinopteri > Cypriniformes > Cyprinidae > Carassius > Carassius gibelio. The sequence goes on along the minus strand of NC_068412.1, from coordinate 11,082,390 downwards.
GAACTCCCATCACAGGAGTATATTCCCAAGACAACCTTTAATTGTGAAATGGAGAAAATCCAATTACTACACAAAAGCGTTTTGTGATCAAAGCACACAAATAGACTCTGTCAGAAAAATTATTCCAGTGAATGTTCAGAGATGTTGCTGTGGATAAGTGCATAACATTAAGATCATGACATTATCTAATTATTACTGGAAAATAGTAACAATGGCAGTGCATTCAAGGTCATCTGTATCTATTTACTTTAACTCCCTTATTGTTCCCATCTTGTTATAGCATGTTTAAGTACAGGAGTCATATCGAGGTGCAATTAAATAAAAATCCAAGACGAGGGAAAAGCTTTATGTAAACTTTAATATGGGATTAAACAAACAGAAGCAGCAGGACTTGACGTGCAGACTCTGCATAAGAAAGTTCTCCAAAGAACAAAAGGCCTGATACAGCAAAAATATATAACAGTCAGAGTCCAAATACACCTTCAGAAAGACTGCAGTCGAATTCACTACAAACTAAAGAACTAATGGGAAACATAATACTTCAGTTTCAACACTTTGAGAAACTGGGGTTCGTTTAAAATATTCAGATCACAAACAATACAAAAGCTTATCCATATCTTTTCCTTAATACGTTTCATGCATCATGTAACGGTACGAGATTGGCATCAGAAATATTAGCTGCAGCTACTTGGTCACCAAGCACCAATCACATACACCCCTGTTCCCATCGGTCCCTGTGGACTTCAACTAGCCATAAATCAAGGGGTATCCGGACCTGCTCCTGGAGGGCCTGCAGATTTGAGCTCCATCCTGTCTCATAACACCAGCCTGGAAGTTTCTAGTGATCTGGAAGACCTTGATCGGCTGGTTCAGGTGTACTTAGAGCTGGAGCTAAACTCTGCAGGACAGTGGCCCTCTGGGAGCAGGATCTGTCCTCCCCTTGAAAATAAGAGCTTGGTCGTTTCACTTTACTGTCTGCATATATGCTGCAGATCTTCTCTTAAAAAGTTGCAACTAAAGAATGTTGCCATCTGGCCAAAAAGGTAAATCTGGGTTTGGGAATATTTTTCAGATTTATGATGATGTGCTCCAGAACTGACCTGCATGGAGACTCTAAGGCGAGCAGGCATTTCAAACAGCTCGGCTCCTCTTCATAAAACAAAACTCCCTCAGAGAACTTCTGTTGTTTTATCTGCTACTAGAACACTCATTACACAAGCATCCTACTGAACATGCAGTATTGTGGAAGTAGGGATCTTTGTTTTGCCTTTATAGAGGAAACTTCATACAGTGCTTTAATGATAATACAAACAAAGATACTGTATACACAAATAAATTACTTTTAAATGAATTATAGGACAAATCAGAAATGATTAACTAGTTAAAATTTTCCTCTTATTGGGGTTAATTGGAATTGGGGTAGATCAAAAAGACGCCAAGGGACTGTCAGTGGTGCAGCTGGAGCTCAAGGCATGATTATATGTGGCGTCACTCTTCTGCAGAAAGGTCCAAGCTGGCACAGGTTATTTGTGATAAGGCAAAAAGTGGGGCATATGTGAAAGTGTGAGGTACTGGTAGTGGCTGTTATTATAGTGAAGTTGGGCTTCCCAGGATTGAAAATCAAGGCTGGGCCTCCGTGTTGGGCTCCTTGTCATAGATGTAGCTGCCGACACCACCAGTGTTTACACCTAGAAGTCCAGGAGAGTGGATCAGACTGGGTTAATAACTCATTTAATTTGGACATATCAGATTTTCAGGATTCATTATGATTTCAAGAAAGCTGAAATGTATATAAAAGATCTAAAATTGCTAGAAAAGTTAAATGTCTCCACTGCAAATGAAGAACTGCTCAATTGAAATAATTTCAGATTATTTTCTGACATTTAAGCAATGGCTCCATCTAGAGTTGAAAACTCTCATAGTACCTTTTGGACCGAAGAGGACAGCATAACATGGTTTATGGCAGTAGGGCTGACCATCGTGCTGCAACACACAAAAACACATTTTAAGATAAATCCATGCATTTAGAAATAGAAATGTTTATGTATCAGCACTTTCAACTGAAAAATATTGCATTCATACATATACAGTGTGCCAAGGCTTCTACGGTGGTAATGTTCTTTTTCTGAAATTTAATTCTCACATTAAGTCATCCTGAGATTTCAGTTTTATTTTGATTAACTGTACTTACTCCCAAAGGAACCTATGAATCATAATTTAAGACTTAATTGATTTATTACCTATTAAAAAAAATTAATGACCCATAGATGCCCTGCGGTTTATTCAAGAAATGAAAATTATTCTTGATTAATTTCTTTAACATGGACAGAATTAATGAAAGAATCACGGAAGGCATCTTTGTGCTTCTACTATTAGCAACTTCATCTTCCTCTCACCTCTGCGTGGCTGCCAGCTGCCAGGGTCTTACTGCATCTCTCACAACGCAGGCATGGACGATGCCAGTCCTTCCCCAGTGACGTCACCTTCTCAGCTGCCATAAGTAAGTAACAGGGCATGTCATTACGCTACCGCCACCGTTAAATCCAAGTCAAAGTATGAAATGTTGATAGGACAGAAAGAGAAGCATACCAAAATAGACCTTCTTGTTGCATCTGGGACACAAGTTGGCTTCCCCAGAGAAGGTGGTGATGCTTCCAGCTGAAATGAGAGATGCATGTACTCCATGATCCAAATAAACACTGTGCAATTTGTCATTATGTCTTATTGCAAAACATTTAGAATACAATGATTTATATTGTGGTCTCAATTGCACACTCGGCCTGTTCAGATCAGAATAAGTCAGTTGCTACTGTTTGTACCTTTAGATGGTGGCCTTGAAGATGCCGGGACCCATTTCTCCTGAGGATTGGGTGCAGAGTCTACGGTGGATGCAGGTGGGGAGGGATTGGCTGGAGCCTCATACACATATGAGCCTGCACCCCCAATGTTCACACCTACATAATGAACAAGGTTTCATGAAAATATCTCTCCATCATACAACATTCATATTAAGAAATGTTGGATATGACTAATAACATTTGTTCATTCATTAGAATTAGTTCATGCATTTGGTACTTTAATACTTTTACCACATTTGTCCATCAAATTTCATGTTAATCTCTGCAGATACCAATACATTTTAACCATGTACATAAAAAAATAACAATAGTATATAAATGGAAAAACAGCCTACATAAATAACACTGAACCTTACTGCGAAGAATTGTCAGAGAATTCTCCTAATGCGCAACAGAGGGCACTATTTAATTTCATGACAACAATGATTTAACTATTTATTCTTGCTATATATACAAGAGTTCAAAATCTCTTAAGTCATGTCAGTCATTCCATAACCCTGTGTGTTGTATATATGGTAAATGGACAGAGGTTTGAAGAGATCTGTGTCTCTTTACTTCAATCTGAAATCATATGCGTTTCATCTCATCTCACCTTTTGGCCCAAAGAGGGCAGCATAGCATGGCTTGTGGCAGTATGGTTTCCCATCATGCTGTGAGGATGTAAAACAGAAGAAAAACATGGTCATTCTAGGCTTATTTTTCATCAATTAGATCTCTACAAGTGAATGAATGTGCATTAGCATTATCATAAGTTTGCAATGTAATCTGCAGATAGTAGACCATCTTAAATGTCTAAATGGCTATGGTTATCTTGGCATCCAGTCTCTGATAACACTCGCAGCAGTTACCAGGACACGGTCTATGTTGATGGGAAAGGACACCCATAGAGTGCCTTGAGTGTGACTGCATGGGAGACGAAACAGATTTCAATGGCAGTTGCTCCCAGAGCCCTGGTCAGGGCCATGGCGGGAAAAGGTTGCCATGGGAACCGTCAGACGACAGCTGTGTGACCGTTACAGCTGCGCGGGACAGGATAAAGGAACGGAAGGGGCAGAGAACAGTGGCCTCATGCCAGGACAAAAGTATGCAAGGGGAAAAACTGTGTAATGAGCCCCACATTCCAACAAAGGCTAGCAGACACCTTCCCGCCTCAATTGCAATGACCGGAAAACTTGATGTTGTAAGATGTCAATACTTCTAAAAAAGGCAAAAAAGTGTTAGCCCAATTAGACCACTAGGGAGGGAATTAGAAGACTTCACCAACACTCCTAAGCTTTCCTGTAGCTCAAATAATGGAGCAAGGTGTTAGCAACATCAAAGTCATGGATCCAATTCTCAGGGAAAGCATGCGCTGATCAAATGTAAATGTGTACCTTAAGTGCAAGGCAAGTTGCTTTGTATAAAAGCATCTGCCAGATGTATAAATGTAAAAGACGTTGACATATAGTCTGGTCAACTTTACAGCTTTTTATAGTCAAGATCCTATAGAGGAATCTGAAATGTGTGGTCAAGCAAATCTAATTACTATGCTATAAAGTTTCTCAAAGATCAAGTGTGTTCACACTTTTCATGTTTGGTTTGATTAAAACAAACTGCGCACCAAACAAACGGACCAAGACCGCTAAAAACATGGGTTTTGCTCCACTTTTAAACCAAAAATATGAATGCAACATGGACCAAATATTTCTAAACGAACTGAAAACAGGATGTAATGACAAGATGTGATGCTATGAAACATGATTTGATGACACAAAATGAACAATGCATCCAAAACCAAATAAGCTGCAATCTCAAACTGTATTTGGCAACAGATCAGGAATGCCAACGATTAGCCAACGAATTAAGACTGTGTCTTAAGATCTAGTTTGACCAACTAGCAGTTCCCAAGGGGAAATCGGTCCTACTATTCCAATACAAATAAGACCAATCTACATATTCATGACTGAATTAAAAAACGTTATGACCGGTCTTAAAGAAAGAAAAAAAGAGACTGCCGTATTTTTCGGACTATAAGTCGCACCTGAGTCCATCAGTCCAAAAATACGTCATGACGAGGAAAAAAACATAGATAAGTCGCACTGGACCATAAGTCGCATTTATTTAGAACCAAGAACCAAGAGAAAACATTACAGTCTACAGCCGCGAGAGGCCGCTCTATGTTTTCAGGGAGATGCTACAGGAGCACTGATCAGCATAGAGCGCCCTCTCGTGGCTGGAGACGGTAATGTTTTCTCTTGGTTCATGTCAAATTAATTTTGATAAATAAGTCGCACCTGACTATAAGTCGCAGGACCAGCCAAACTATGAAAAAAAGTGTGACTTATAGTTCGGAAAATATGGTATTAACTTTTTAAAAGACTAATCCAAACAGTTTATGCAACTGGCCCCAGCTAACCCACTTCTGTGTACTTTTTTTGTGGCAAATTGCATATCCTTGACTTCTGAAAGTTGGCAATTAAAATGAGATCTTGTTTTTTGATAAATCTCTGGACATATTGTGTGATATGCATCAGACAGACAGTGAAAAGTCTGTGGGTGTGATGTCTAAGCCAGATACGAAGCTCAATCCATCAGCTCCCATTACAGGTCTCACTGGTCATCTCTCATCGGTCATATAGAGCAGCGCACCAGCCCACACCTTTCCCAGAGCCTCTCACATATTCTGGTAATTGAATCCAAACTCTCTCTCTTCTGCCTTTACTTAACATGGCTATTCCCATAAACCCTCTCACTTTACCCTGCCAGAATCCACGGAGGACACTAAGGGATTATCATCTTATCCACAGGGCGAGTTCTTGTTCAATCAATGGTCTTGAAGAAAAAGTTACACACATGTATTACCCATCTTTACTTTACCCCATCCTTGTTCCTGTACCGTGTAAGACCTAGCAACCTGACCTACATCCAGATTTAGGCTGATGTGAGCAGTGAAGATGTTAATATGCTTACAAAGAGATTACAGAGAGAATTCCTTCTATTTGTGACTCTCTTCATGGAGTAAATGCAACACTCAGGTGTTTCCTACTCTTATCCTTGTGGAATACAGGCCCAAGGCAACATGATGACTGATGATGACGATTCCTCTGGCTCTAAAACTTCACTGCCCTGTCCTTTGCCCTCTACTGCTATTCCGATCTAGATGCAGTCATCACTGTGTGATGTAACAGGATGCTGGAAAGGTCATGGAGAATTTCATTTGGCTTGCAGTCACGCACACAGGAACATTCGGGATGTACAAAGCTGAACAAATCACTGAAGACGAGCATCATGAGATACGATTACACACAGCAATCCAACAGAGATGAGGAGGGAAAATGCTTGTTGCAACATCCTGTAGGTGAGACATTCAGTTTGTTTTTGTGTTTTCATGTTTGCATCATTTTTACCCCTTAAATTGTGTTTATGTCATGCTAGCTCCCCACACACATTAAGGCCGGGACACACCAAGCCAACTTCAAAGAACTAGCAGTGACAAAATCTGATGGTGGTGTCACCAAGCGTTGGCTGCATCGGACCACAGCCGACGGCAAACTAACACATGTGTTCTGCGCATGCCTGAGAGGAACTCTCGCCGATGGGCCCAACGTCCCAGACAGCTATTCAACATGTTGAATCGGGCAAACTGCCACCGATGTGAGACCCGACGAGTGGAACACACCAAACAAACTAGACCGACCGTCGCTCGCCGGCTTCAGTCCTGCTTCTGGACTCTTCAAATAGACCATTGGTCTTCTGATGGAAACGCACAGTGTCACAAAATCAATACTCAGCTGTAGGAGTTTGAGTTTCCCTAGCTAGACTGCAGAGAGGTAGTGTGTGATCTCTGACTTACTCACCTCAGCATGGCCACCCGCGGTGAGGGTCTTACTGCAGCGCTCACACTTCAAACAGAACTTGTGCCAATCCTTCCCCAGTGATGACACTTTCTCAGCTGGGAGATGAGAAAGAGAGAGAGAGAGAAAGACTGATTTTTACACTTTTTCATTAAAAATATGTAAGTCCATACATTAAAAATCCTTCTGCCTAATACTAAAGGTATTGTCAGTGGTTGCCAACTCCTTGAGAACTGTAGAGCATTGATTGGTGGCCACAAGGGTATTGAGGCATTACTACTAAAACAATACTTCCCTTAGTGACATTTTTATTTATTTATTATTATACATGACATCCTTATGTGATGTCATAATTTGTGTGCAGGCTCATTTAGGCGTTAAATTAAAAAGGAATAGAATACTTGCATGATTTGCTTTGTTCTTTATAATAGACTATGGTTGCATCTGAACATGCATACTTCCCTAGTGTATAGTAGGCAAAAGCAGTATGTGAAAAGAGCAGTATCCCCAGTGTTCATAAAACAGCAGGCAAAAAGTACCCAGGTGACCTACTACTTTCAATGACATTCTGAAGTTAGCATTCAATAGACAATTTACTATTTCATGAGGGCAAAGAAGAGAACTGGCAGTTGCTGGTAGCTCACAAAACAATGACAGCATATGACAAATATCTGCATTCATACTTTACACATTCATACTATACATATTAGGACTCATTTTTTTTCAGTGGTGTACTTAGAGAGTATGCAATTTTATGACAAATTAAATGTCATATTGTAATAATAATGTGCTGCTGTGTTGTGATGATAATGTGGACCTGCCCATAACCACAGTTATGGAGAGTCTCCACACAGCATTATTAATGTTGGATCTGCTTAATTTTAAGATCCATCAAGCTTCATGTTTTGGGGATGTGTGCTGGTCTGGACATGGCATTTACATTCTGATAAGCAATGTGACATCATATTACATAAAAACAATGAAAAGCACTGGCCTGGTTCATTCCATAGCTGAGATGTGTTGACATGAAACACAAGGAAATGCAGTGGCGGGGTTACTTAGGACTGGGCAGCTAAGTGGCGACATACACACAGTACAGAGACCCACTGCTCCATTTCCCCTCCTGTCCCATTTCTTCAAGAGGGTCCTGGGAGACTTCCCCAGCCCTAATATTACTCTTTCCATATATAGAGCTCACTCTCAAGACAATACATCAGGCAGGACTGCTGGGACAGCTCTCTCACTTCAGAGGAAACACCTTCACTTATCAAAATGGCACAATCAGCTAGAAAGAATGATGCATTTCCTTCTGCTCTCCCCTACTTCCTAGCCTTTCCGCCTGGAGAAGTACAGTATTGTTTTCGTTCTGTCAGTTTTGCATCCCTCTTAGTCCGTCTCTCAGGGGGTCTAGGTCAGTACAGAAGAGATCAGTTTCACCATCAGAGAAGGAGATTTTATACTGCTAAAGTGAAGCAAAGACTGAGATACACAAGTATACTCAAACACGGAGGCGTAGCAACAATTTAAAATGTGTGGGCATGAATGTTTAAAAAGTATTATAATCTCTGGGACAAATGTTGAAACAGTTGGTATCTTTACATTTTCTAAAGAAAATGAGAGTTACACTTGTCTAGTTTGAAGTGCATTGCAAAGTGGATACTGGGGTGTTCTAAATGGTTGTTTACTGTCACAAGTCTCTGGTCTCTGTGAGTTTTAGGTTGTTCCTTGAATCAGAGGGATTTATTTTTTCACGACTTATTTAACATCAGATAAACATCTTAATTTTGCCTAGAAAAGTGCACAACTCTCCTTAAACACAAACTTTTTTTTTGGAAGTTATTATTGCCTTTTATTGGGCAAAGGTCTGCGAGCCAGGACTCGAACTCGAACCCAGGTCAGATGCATGATTTGAGGAATCATTTATGCATAGCACACTGATAATACCTGCAACACAGTTTCATATGGAAGTACAACAGTTTAACAATAAGGGGACATAATTCAAACAGTTTCTGCCAATCTCGTGTTAATCTTGAGTACTATACAGTAGTATTTCATCCTTCATATCACTGAAGAGACTTTAGCTTTAGCAAATTTATAGAAGACAGACAGCTTTAGGCATCTCCTAGAAAACAAGCTCTTGGAGGCATGTCGTGGGTAAAGCTAAAGAAACACGAGCTCGGGAAGATTTGCGTAAAGTGATCGTCTGCAAGCTGCGACATCAACATAAAATCTGAACAAGAAACTTTATTGAACTAAAATTTATTTAATTTGTTAAAACACTTCTCTGTTGACATTCTTGATTTTGTGTTCTAAAACAAAATGACAAATCCTTCGAGCAAGTCTGCTGCAGACAACTTTCGCAACCCAAATGAAGCACATTGATGGGCGTGCTCTTGCTCCGTCTGAAACAAGGAATTCCTTAGATCAGGAATTGTCCATATAAGGAATTCCTCCCTTTATGACATCATGAAGGACCATACTCAAAAAAAAAAAAACTTTCCAAAACCTTTATACGAACCCTGAAGGAGTGTATGTGGCACAGAAATACTCCAATTGGTCATGTTTAGTATGAAAATCCAAATCTTTAGCAGTGTAAATAAGTCACAATGCATGAAATAGCTTTAGACCTCCCCTTTAAAGATGAAAAAAGAGAAATAGTTACAGTATGTAATATAAATGTAACCCTATCACTAACACAGGCATCATATCCAAATTAATTCTAGGCTCACACTGGAGAGACGTAGAGATCCAGACAGTATAAATCACTGTTTTCCAGCAGGAGGCTAATCCAAGATAAGTGAGATTTCACAGTCAATGGCCCAACTGGGTATAAACAGAGAGAGTGTCTCTGCAGGGAAGATGCCAATGCCAATGACTACTATACAACGTAAGTGTTTGTGTATGTGTATGTGGTGGTTGACGAAGTGCAGATGAACAGAGTTGCCATTTAAAGGGCTTCTGTTGTTGTACAAGAGGTTGCTGGGGGAGCCGTTTAAGTTATTGGTGTAGTTTTGCGTGGGCGGAGGAAATCGCTAATCGCTCATCAAGCTGAATAGACCCCTGGACGACCTCCAGTCAAACTCTAACACACATTCTTTTACTACAGCCAAAGGAAATCAGTGTCTTGTGTGGTATATTTACAAGAAGCTTTGTCCGCAGACAAAACTGTAAGCCTGGTTTCTGCTTTCCAATAGAAACGGTGTGACTATAGCGATATCCTAACAGCATTGTCATCTCGTTCATCCCTAAGGGAATCCATTCGACTGGAGAGGGAAGACACGGGAGACCAGAGAGGGCTTCATTAAAGAGTCAGGTTACCTTGGATGCGAGGCGTAGATGCATGATAGCCGTAATGGGCGGCTGTGTAAGACTATACGAGAGGTTGCAGTACCTCCCAATGTCCGGCTCTAAAGAACACACGCAGTGCAATATGTACACCTGATCGCTGATAAGCTTCTTAGTGCTTTGTTTTGAGCTGCAGAGGCAATCTCTTTAGTCCTGCTGGTACTGTCTGTAGAGGTAACATCTCCCGTCAGCCATTAGATCTTGTGTTTTCCCTCAGTTTACCCCACAATTAAATTAGAGAAGAACACCTCAAACACCAGGTCAACTGATACATGAACAACACAGAGGTTTGTTGTTTAATGTGTTTTGGCTGGTGTGCAAAGGGAGAGTAAACGAAAGCGAATGAGCTCATGCCATCCCAGCAGAATAAATGCAGGTTTGGATGTGGACTAATGGAGCTTCACTGTGAACTCATTTCGAAAGCAAATCTGTCACAACTCTCTCAACCAAACAAGAGTCGTATGAGATTTAATGAAGTCAACATTACCAAGATTTATCAACATGATATCATGTAAATACGTCTCTCTGTAAACATGTCATGCTCAATATCCTGGGGTTGTTCCAGAACAGAAGAGGCTCTCAAAGACTATTACTCTGACTCTGAAAAAAAAAAAAAAAAATCAAGCCTTGAGAGAGATGCATCAGCATCCATCTCTGTTTAATCATTCTTATTAAGTTTGTCTAGGCACAACGGATGCATCTATCTCTCTGCAACATGGGGACACTGTATTTCTATTTGTTCAAGTGTTTTTCTTTAGACAGTGAGGATTTATTTTTGATACCATTGTAAAATTGACCCTTCCCTTCCTTGGGAAGCTTCACCCTCTTGGTTTCTATTGCAAATTTAGACAAGCTTTATGGAACATCCCTATTGCAAGAAAGCTGTAAGATGAACTGTAATAATATATCCTCTCTGGCTACATTATGTGCCTATTATTATGCCAGTTGTGGCATAATGGTTAGAAAGTCGGACTTGTAACTTGTCCTGGGTTTGATTCTCAGTACTGGCAGGAAATGTAGGTTGGGGAATGAATGTACAGTGCAGTTAAAGTAAGGCACATAATCCCAACTGCTCCCCGGGCTTCCCAAAGCTTCATGTGTGTGTTTTAAGCAACAGTCATAGTTTGCCCTTTGTTTTTAATATGGAAGTTCACAGGAAGTGATAGGAGAGCAGAGGGGAACGGAAATGGGAAAAGAATGCAGGGACTTGAACAAGAGTGGCCAAAGTGCTATTGTGTGATATGTTGGAGCACTGCCCAAAAAGCTATCTCTTCAGTAAATAACGTTTTTTTTTTAAAGGTGGGACTTAGCAAAGGGTCAGTAAGGTGGGTTTAAACGAGGTCAGTACAAAGGCTGAATTCAAAAGTGGAAGATTTATCCACTTTATTTTTAAAAGTAAGATTGCTTTGTTGAAAAAAAAAAAAAAAAAAAACAGCATATACTGGTTAGGTATGTTTTGAAGCTCATGACCAGCTAAGGACCAGCTCAAACCAGCAGCCATGCTTCAAAATTATTTTGTTACTTTAATCATAAAAACAGTTTTACAGTTTACTGCACATTGTAAATCTTTTTAGTTATTTACCTATAATGGCTAATGAATCATAAGGCTCACACATTCACAGGAAATACCTTACAACAGCGTTAAAAAATTAAGTGGATAAGTAGGCTCTACAAATGTGTGGTCCCTAAAAGTTGACATGAAACAATTTGCAACCCTTCAACTATCAAGGCCAAATCACCTGGTAGCCTAAACAACATCTAAATAGCCATCTGGCTCTTGATTAACATTATTTCCTGGCTTTTGGTTTAATTTCAGAAGAAAGAAAGCTGTGCAAGACTGTGTCGACCAACCTTGTTTGCATAATATATAAGACCAGGAATGTGTATTTAGTAAGTAAATAGCCTAGGGCCATTTTTCATGAAACGGTATACCTGATGCTTAGTACTGCACTAACGAAAAAAAAGAAATTGAGAAGGAAGTTCTGTTATAAGCTGACCCTGCCTCAGATGTTATCACAAATAAACAGCGCTAGGCCTCAACAACATTTACACAGCTGAACACCCTACAGGCACCAGAGCAGGCATGCACTCGAAAACCTACTCCATCATCCTCAGCAGGGACTTTCAGTGTGTTAAAATGGGTTTTTATAAAACTGATCACTCAAAAATAAATAAATAAACAAACAAGTACTTGCACTGGCTTGATGTTAACTCTGGACATGGTTTGAAGAACCGGCCATGCAAGTCCTTAACAGATCAGGACTCAAAAGATGGGCAAAATGACATGTGTTATATATCTGTCCACTCAATGTGGTCGCACACATGGAAATCAATTTGAAAGGCAGGGACAGATTTGCTTCCACTTCAGCAGCCATTAATGTGGACCCATCTGTTCAGAGCACTACTGTTATACTGTACTCTATCCTGACCGTGTCCCCTTGAACTGTAAAAGCAACATGCATGCCATCTGGGTCCAACATGGTGCTTCGCTTCGAGTCACTGATTACAGTCTGACCCGCTTTCCTTGCACCTGAGGGCCTTCAGGCCTTAGCCAAACATGTACGAACACACACAGAGATAAAACGAGGTAAACTGTAGCTCAAATGTACACAAAATCATTACATGCCCTTCCTGGCTCCAGTAAGCAGGGAGATGATTGCTGTGGTTAGTTCCCATGATCCTCAGCTCTTTCAGCTATAAATAGCACATATGCTCTGTTCTCAAATCATGTTCTGTAGCTCTGTTTAAGGACCCTACGCTTCTGTGATGGCAAACAGAGCCTTTCTTTCAGACCCTGCCCATTGCCATCAACTCCTGAGTGGCAGTTCCTTCTCAAAACAAATCTCAAATGGCAAGCTCGGTTTTTTTTTTCCAATTTGCAGCGACTTGTGAATTTCCTTACAGTAGTGCGGAAAGGCTGGGTTTGGTTTGGGTCCTCGCTGAAAAGATGTGGCCACGCTAACGCAAGACACGCTAAGATGTCTGTCTTTTCGCAGTTTCCTCTTGATATAAAGAAGGCAACCTCGTGATTTTCAGTTGTCTGGCTTGAATGAGAGCTACATGTGCCTGTGTGCTACTGCAGTGCCCATGGCTGTCAGTACAAATCAATACTGCTTCGTGGAGCTTGGCCTCGATCAGCTTCCCTGCAGCCAATATGAAACTGTACTGGTCCTCACATTTCAGCGGTTGGGTGAATATCATGAAATCTATTATGAACAGGCTGGATCACATTGCATTACAAAATCAGAAGTAAGAAATTGCTACTGTAATGTAATCTGTTTTGCATTGTAACACATTCCTGACAATTAAGCACATTTTCTTTTCCAATTCTAATTACAGTAATGCCTTAAAATATTCATAAATGTACCATAAAACCTAGCATTTAATTTAATTACAAATATATAATACAGCTATAATTTATGTAAGTTTATTTTTAAACTATACATTTTGTGTAATTCAACCAGTTCAAATTCAGAATTTTTTATTTAAATAGATTCTGAAACATTCATGGGGTGATTTATGAACATTCTTGAGAGGAACAAATACACACAGAATTAAATTCTCCTTGATACGTCTCCAGGTAGAGCAAATTTATGGAGACAAATTATGCATGTCTGCAGGCCTTCGGGTAGGTCCAATTCGAATAATTTCAGTTTAAAGCCTAGTCCCATAAAACACAAGTAATTACATGATGGCTTAGATCTTTTTTCTTGCTAACCTTGCAACAAGCTTAAAAAAAAAAAAAAAAAAAAAAAGAACATCTTGTAACTATGGTCGAGGTTCATTCCTGCCAGGAATCCTGACAGACAAGGCGAACGGCCCCGAATTCTGGCTCCCAGCAACGTCCCTAAACAGTTGACAAAAATACAAGAAGTGGCATTATATAACCGATCCTGCACAAATAAAACAGCTTGTGAGGCAGCCATGTGGAAAACACAGGGTTATAATGGGTATGTGCAGTAAAAGTAAATCCGAAACAGTGAGAGATGGGGACAGAGATAGAAAAAGGAAAAGTGGTATGGACAACTCCCCATTAAACCAATGGTCTGTCTGCCTGTATCTGAAACCAAAGGATTACATAATAGACATGCCCTCTCATATTTCGATGTGACGGGCATCTAAGAAAGCATTGCTAAATTCTTTTCAAGAATGAACATAGGCCTTGAAGGGAGAGCAGTGAAAAAGAAAAGATGAAAGAAAGTGAAAGAAGATTCTTTGTTTGGCCAGATTCTCTCTCGTCAGTGAGATTTGATACGATGCAAGTGAGCTCGGTCTGCCATTAATAGGGACAGGTTTTCTATCACATACATTTTTTTTACATTTGTTTACTTACAATGCTGCCTTTGTTTTTAGGCATACATGAATTGCTTGTATGGTTGTGTTCAAATGTGACAAGTGGACACAATGCCGATAATATTTTTCAGATTATACAGACTCTCAAATTTGGATAGCCCACCCATTTTGAATTGAAGTATGAAAAATGGTAAAGTACTGATTCAGTGTGTAACCTCTGAATGTGATAAATTAAGCTTTTACACTTGCTCTTGTGTAAGAAAGCCACAGCATCTGCTAACAGCTGTTCAATAAATGAATAAAAGGTTCAACCGAAAGTTTGAAAAGTTTCCGCTCAATACAGTGGCTTACCACTTGAAACAGGAAAGGAATTTACAGGAACACATGCAATAACTCCCACAAACTCAGTTTGGAAATACCATCTGGAACAGCTGGGTCTGCAACCAAACCAGTTTGTTTTTATCGAATATGTTAAGCTAGGGATGTAAATCAATATTTATAGATAAATCAAAAACTTTAACATTTGATACTATGGGAAAGTTATTGCTTTCTTTATTCAAACTGATTTTCTTTTTCATGAAAAAAAAAATTCTTCTTCCTGAAGAATGAAAGCTGTATCATACACTTGGAAAATTATGAACCATGTCACTTCTTATCGATACTTGAGGTGTGACAATACACTTATCTCAAGAGATGGGGAAAAAAAATACACATGCTTGGTTCACTACAGCAAGACAATATTTTAATACTATTTTCAATAAATTTTCCAAGACAAAATATTTGTCTTTTAATTACAAAAAGTTTAGCCCCTTTCACACATACAGTCTTCACTGGTAAATTACCGGTAATTTAACATTAATAGATCATGTGTGAACAGGACCTTTTCAGAAATCCTGGTGAATTTGTTTTTTGTTATGGCGATCATATCATTCTTATGGAGATGACACGATTACTCTGAGCTGTTTACAAAGCTCCGCTGCTTTATAATTCGCTTTTCTATGTAAATATGCGCTAGACGGACATCTTTGATCATGGCGTCTCACAGATTTTGCCTCACTTCTCCATTCATCAGGGCTGCGACTCTGCAATTGGATACAATTATGCACGTCTTGTGTTTATAAGAGCAAAACATTCTTACTGGCTAGTAATGTTAGTTTGGTTGAGAGTGAAAGCTGCTCCTCTTGACTATTGGTAGGCGAACTCATGGACTCGAAAGTGATATCAAGATACCAACAAGATGTTTTTTAATTGTAGGATTTTTTTTTTTTTTTTCGCAGCCAAACACTGAACGCCGGAAATCTGGCACAATGCCGGAAAACTTTAAGCCCTGCTTATTGCTGGTTTCTGCTCATTCACGTCTAGACTGTGGATCTGGATGCAGCATTCACCGTCAACCTCAAATATTCCACTTGGTAACATTGCCATATTCAGAGGAAACACACTTCGAGGACCAAAAGAGGAGAACCGCACCCCTGCTCTTCCAAAACTGTGTGGAATGCGTCTTGGCTTCAACGTGAGTCTAATAAAAGCACAGTCACCCGCATCCATCTCGACCAACTCCCTCATGACATAAACCGAGGATTTGGGTGAAACCCTGAATTTTCCTTTCTTCTGCCCTACGGCATCATGGACCATAAGACTGTGTGTGATGTCAGAAATCAGACACGTCCAATACAGTGGTCTCCATTAAAACCAGCCATCATGTCTTATTAAGATGTCAAAACCTGTATGTTTAAAGCAAAATTACTATTTTTGATGTTGTATGAATGATTTTGAATATTATTAAGCATGTGAACTAAATGGAAAAATTAATAGTCTACATTTGGTCGTCCTATGTGAAATCTGGATCCTGAAGCATAACCAGCTGAAAAACAGTCAAGCTAGAGAACTTTCTGCCCACCCACTAGACACATAGCCATGAAAAGAGCTGCACTTGCTTTTATATAACAGCACCTCTCTTACTACATTGATTTAAAACCACCCGACAGCTTTATTGGTCGTGTGTCATGGCTGTTCGGTTGACACACAGATGAATACAACATAAATAAGAGCTGAATAATCATCTCAGTTTCCACCACAAAGGCTCTGATGCACTGATGAATAACCTTATAAATATGAGAGCAGGGATGATAAGGTCAAGTGGCAGTGAGGCTATTCAACTGTTTAATGGATTGAGAGGTGTATATATTGAGCAGACATCAATGCTGCTGGCCTGGAAATGGATATAAATAAAAACAAGAGGTCCTTCATTCACTATGATCTTTCAGCTCCCAAAACATCCACATCAAGAGCCACATGCTGTATTATTTAAGAAAACATCTGAAAGCAAAGTAAAGTAACTTTCAAGCTTTCATTTTAGTGTTTATAATAATAGCCCCTCATCTGGTCACGTTAAAAAAGAAGAGAAAGGTGACTGTAAGATGTAAACAGGACTTAGACACAACTGTTCGTTATTAATGTTACAGAACTGGGCAATAAAATTGTCTAAATATAAACTGGCTGTCATTGCACTTAGCAGTCTAAAAGTAAAAAGTTGCATATTTCTTTCCATCTATGATACTTTCCACAAAACCAGTACAAAAAAGGCTTTTCTCCCTTTCTTAAATGGTCAGGGACAACATTTTATATGCATCATCATCACATGTCTAAAAACAGTTTAAAACCATGATTTGTGAGATTTTGCCACATTTTACACAAAGAAAAAATTATTTACATTAAACATAGATGTCAAAATTAAATCTACAGGACTTATAAATTAAAGATTTCATAAATAAATATAATGGATAAATAATATTTTCAATAGTTGAATATATAAAACAGCATTTGTAATATTAATATATAAAATCAAATAAAATATAGATGAAAATTAACCATAGCCTTGGGACAACGAACTGATATCAGACTTATGATTTTAATTGTTGGGTACAGTGAAGAAGATCCAGAGCTAAGAGGAACAGACCAAAAATGACCAGTTTTATAAACATAGATATGATTTGTTTACAACTAGTTACTTTTCATATAGAGTTAGTTATATGACACAATCATTTATAAACATGTCTAATAAAGTTATAAAAATACAAATAAATAAAAATTTGTCCCTCTAAACTCTCCAAAAGTCACAGAAATCCCGTATTCATGGAATGCACCTCATCTTTCCGAAATATTTTTTGGGAGTTTTGGAAGAGGTGAGTGCACTAGAAAGTATAAGTGAATTCCTGAAAGGGGTGAAGTGAGTGATTATCCTCGGACAATTTCATTTTTAAATCTATGGCAAATTCTCAGATGTTTAAATCCGCTTTATAAACACCTGTGTAAACAAACCATCCCTTTCCACGATTATACATCGTGGAAGTCATTTATCATATCAAAATATAACGGTAAATGCATTTTTAATAGAAGTTCAGAATTAAAACAAAAAAGGTAAACACAAACTTACCAAAATAAACAGTCTTTTCGCATTTAGGGCACTTTGAAGCCATGGTCTCTTGAAGTGGATACTCTCACTCAGCGTCAGGTTTGTCTTCCACGCGCGCGAGTCGACCAATGGCTGGAGCGCGGGAGCGCGTCCACTGAAAGCGCCGCTCTGCATTTGCATAGCCCCGCCCTCTCTCCAGGTCTGTTTGCGCGCTGCGCTTTTCGCTTTTCTCACTGGTCAGGCTAACGGTCAGTCATCAAGTGGGCGGGGGCTTCTGCCTGCTACTGGCTCTTCCTTTTTACATCCTTCAGCGGGAATGTGAAAGGCTTCCAACAATGGTTTCTTTCACTTCTCATGAATAGGGATTCTTCAGCACTTGCCAGACCGTTACTAGTGGAAATCAGAGGGAGAAAGATATTGGCAAGTCCCAGTCATGCTCACAACACTTCTCTTTTTGTTTGAGGTCACTGTATGGCAGAATTACGTTTTTGACATGTTTGTCTGTCACGGTCACTCCATGTCTTTTTTTTTAGACTCTTGTCTTTGCCAGCTCTTTTGCCTTGACCATGTGTCCACGTCATTTCTCTCTCAAACTGATCAGTCAGCAGAGCAAATGTCCACCTTTTCCTGACTCTACACTCCTTTGACAGTTACACGCAACCTACTGTTGTCTCCAATAAATCTCCAAATTGCTCAGTCGACTAGTCAAACAGAAGCCTGACTAGTTCTGTTGTAAATAAGTGCCTCTTGATACCTAAGTGAATATTGATTCTCGCTCTGCCTATAGCAGATTTCAGTGAGAGGAAGGGTTTATTCAGGTTCATTAGTGTGTCAGTGTTACAGCGTCAGTAAGTTTGCTGTATTAGCACATTTGCACAGCTGCAGTGCAGGGATTTGCTGTGTTGGCTTGGCAGGACGAAACCTTAATGCTTGTTGTCAATTAATGTTTCCAAATGACTAAAAGGTGGGAAATTATAAGAATAATAGCATTATAAAACTCTAATGCTGTGGCACTTGTATATCCATATAAAATGTACTTTTTTAAATACTTTTTTGAGCAATTTAGCTCAAAACCTCTCAAAGAAAAGATTTGCAGGCAATGACTGCCATAAGTCTGGATCTAAGGACATCACCAGAGGCTGGGTTTCCTCCTTTGTGATGCTTTTCCAGACTTTTACTGCAGCCAACTTCAGTTTTTGTTTGTTTGTGGGTCTTTCTGCCTTTAAATATTGTCTTCAGCAAGTGAAATGCATGCTCAATCAGGGTGAGATCAGGAGATTGACTTGGCCATTGCAGAATATTTCACTTTTTTATCTTCAAAAACTCCTGGGTCATTTTTGCTCTATGTTTTTTGTAATACAGCTAAATTATTAAAAATTTTACCTCTTTCCAAATGTAGTTAGTAATTATGGTTATTAATAGTTATAAATTTTTATTGTCATGATTTTTATTTGTTTCATAATTTTTTACTTACATTTTTGCTGTTAAAATAAAAGTTATTGTATTATGGCAGGCATTTTTGTAGGCAACGTTTATGTGCAAGTATTGCCTTTTAAAAACAAACCTTTTATTAAAAACAAACCTTAGAATTATTCCCTAAAGTAAATAGTGTGACAACTAGCCCCAGCCACCTCCTACAGTACACACTGTTTGGAATTTCTGTCAAATTAATGCAAATAAATTTAAATTCAAATAAATGTAAAACATTCTATTTCGTCAAATAAGCCTGATATAAATGTCACATTTCTACCAAAATAATAAGCAGCACAACTGCTTTCAACATTGACAGTAATCAGAAATGTTTCTTCATGCGCCGCTGCGCTTCGGGTGTCCCGAATTAGAGTCCCGACTTGTGGTCCTTTCCCGATCCCGTATCCCCTCTCTCTCCCACTTTGCATCCTGTCTGAAATTTCTGTCCTGTCTTAATGAATGCAAAGAAACAAAACAAAACAAAATCTAAAAACAAACAAAAAACTCAGGACCAAATCAGTATTGGATCATGTGTTACTGAAAAATAAAGTAATATCTGCTGAAAATTCAGCTTTGCAATCAGAGAAATTTACATTTTCAAATATATTGGAATATATTTTTTTAAATGTTAAATTCTATTAATACTTTACAATAGTTGTGTTTTTACTGTATTTTTGATCACACAGTTGCAGCCTTGGTGAAAAGTATTTTAAAATATTATTGACCCCAACCTTTTGAAAGTGTGTATACATTTCAGATTCCTTTCACCTCAAGCCTGTGCAAATCCATCGGGACAAGTGGTGAACAGTTGCCTAAGGCCCTTCGCCTCCATAAATACCCATTCTTCCATTCACACCCATTTCCCGTGGGATGAATTCAGAGGCATGTTTCCCCAAAGCAAGTGTGTAGCCTTTAGTCCACACTCCACCCAAACACCCACACCACCCTTCAAACACACCCAAAACCAGCCCGACTCTTCACACACGTGCTGTCGTGATTCATGTGGGAACGTCTGCATTAATAAAGACTTGTTAAAAAAATAGCAGCAGATTTTCAAGACATAATCTAGGTGTGGTGAAGTATTTAGACCCTTAATTAGGAGATCAGTACGTTTTCCTTTCAAAATAATATTAATAGTAAAAAAAAATAGAATTATTATACTACATGATACCACAATTGTTAATAGTTGCTATGCGGTTGCTGTTAACTAAAAACATTTGATTTTTATTTAAAATAAACCTGAATTCAAATGAAAAAAATATATATAACATGAAAAACATATAAGAAAAATATTTGCTTAACTAACTGAAATAAGGTTAAGTTGAATATAAATTTGAATAGGAATGATAAATTAAAATATTTTCCAAAAACCTAATAACTATGACAAAAGTACATTACAAAATCATAAAAAAGAGAAATTAAAACTATCCTAAGTATTCATATTTTAAAATAATAAAAATAAATAGTACGTTTCCACAAAAATATTAAGCAGCACAACTGTTTTCAACATTGATAATGTTCAGAAATGTTTCTTGAGCACCAAATCAGCATATTATGATTTCTGAGGGATCATGTGACACTGGAAAATGCAGTAATGGCAGCAAAAAAATTATTTAGCCACTTTGCCATTTTCACTTTGCCATCATCGTAGATTACATTTAAAAACATTAGAATAAATAAAAAAAAAATAGACATTTCAAATTGTATTTATATTTTACAATATCACATAATTGCAGCCTTGAAGTAAAATGTTTATAAATATTTTTAAATAATATCTTGGCAACTAACTGAAAGACATTTAATTTGAAAATAAGTTTCAGTACTTACCGAAATAGAAATAAATTAAAACTATTTTCTAAATATTAATAAAAACTATAAGTAATACAGCTATTCTGATAAGAGCCCACCAAGTATTCATGATCCTTATAACCTGCTAAATATCCCAAGTAAACCTAAAAAAAGCTGTTTTCTGGTCCTACGTGGTTTAAGCTGGTCTCCTCTTCTGCAACATAAGCTAAAAAAAAAAAGTGCTCGACTAAAGCCAGCCAGCGGGTTGGCCAAAATCCACTCTATTGGTCTTAGGCCAACCTAAGCTGGTTTAAGACCCTTTTGCTCGGCAGGGTACAAGTCTCCTTAAAAATACCGCTAATAAAATAATACTATTTGAAACAGCAGGAATGAAATATATTCTGAGGGAAATGCCAGGAATCCTCTCGCATAAGTGAACCCAGTCATGTAGCTATTATTGCATATGCAAATATGAATGAGGATCCAGATGTACTGAAGCAGAACTGGTCTATTATTGTATTAAAGTGGTTCTGGATATTATTAACAGCATGAGACTGAAGGAGAGCGGTTGGTATCAGACCTCTTAAGGGTGTCTACAGTTAAAGACGGCAGTCTGGGAATCAACAGCAGGTGTCTGTGGTGACCGATAAGGCACAGACTCCGTATTATCTCGAATTAGTCTCGAAGCAACTCAAGCAAACTTTACTATCAGACATTTGCAGGTCAGAAGCAGGAGCTGGAGAACAACTCAAAGTGACCTTAACATGGTACAATTACATTGTGTTAGAGGTCCTTTGTCATATACTTCAAGTCGGAAAATGGACGCAGAGGAATGTCACAAAACATCCCTTGGTATTTGTCTTGATTCTCCGCCTAAGATAACAGTGAATGACCTCGTCCTCCACACTCAGCACACTCTCTGAGACTGGAGTGATGGGAAGATGTACTCCGCTTTCCAGCAGTCCTCCTCTGGGACGTTCCTCCTCTCTGGAGTATCTTGGTTTTATCTAATCAGTGGCACTTTATTTAGCTGGTTTGCTTACACATTGTTCACGTCTTCGTCGAATCATTGTTTGTCTAAGTTCAAGTGGAAAATGAATGCGTTCTGTCACTTGAACGGGTGATGTAACCACAAGAAGTCACAGGAGAAGAGTGAGGGAAATGTCACGTGGCTTTAAAGCTTATTATGATGATCTAAAGTACTTTCCTGTAAGTTGTTAATCTGCTGATTACATAAGAAGGAAATTTGTGGAGGTCGTTTTGGTTATAATGGTTTGGTTTGAATGTGTTTTATGGATATTACTGGAAATAGAAAGTTCCAATTCACCTACTTGGTTAGTGATTTCTCTATTAAATGGGTACTGTGTATATCCCTGCAGTTATTTTTATATCCATATACACTATATATATATATATATATATATATATATATATATATATATATATATAAATTACCTTTTGAAGTGAAAAGGAATACTCAGTAAAAAAAAAAAAAGGAAAAACAATTTTTTTTCAATGTATTTTATTTAATCAAAATGCATTTTATTTGTATTAAATTTCTTTAAAAAAAAAAAATAATAATAAAATAAAGCATTTAACCTATGATTGGTCTGCCACTAAATGGTGCTGTGCTTAAAGGCTGTTTTAAACCACTGCACTTTCATAATATGAAGTATATATATATATATATATATATATATATATATATATATATATATATATATCCATGTTAAACTTTGTCTTAAAGCTTTCTGCATAGATAAAACTAAGAATAATATTGCTTTTTACAGTTGATACAACTTCTCATATATATGAGATCACCTCCACAATGTTTCAAACTGAACCTGTCCAGAGACACACTTTGTCAAAACAGCAAGAATCGCGAAACTTGACATAATCAAACCAAACATAGCGATTACAGATCCATTCCTCAAACACACTGCCACCAGAGGCTCATTTGTCTCCCTGACACAGGACACTTTTGAAAGTGTGCATACATTTCAGATTCCTTTCACCTGTGCAAAATAATCTAGTAAAATAATAAAGTCTTTAGGTTTGGGTCAAAACAGTACTTCACAGTTCACTGTAATGTTGCCTTTGAAGTATATAACTCAGTACAGTAAAGAAAAACTGTACAAACAGACCTTCGTTGTAAAAGTAAAAAAGTAACAGTTTTAGTTTGAAAAGTGATTAAAAGAAATCACAACAGTTTTTGTTTTGTGTGAAAAAGCATTTTCATGCTCTAAAAGTACACAAAATAAAAAAAATATAATATCAAAGTATAAAAAAGATGATTGTGAGAGTTTATACACAGCAATATGTGACGTTTAAAGTCAGTTTTATTTTATTTATTTAATTGTTTTATTCTCAAAATGGAAATTCATTGTCTTTCATAGGTAGTACACATTGGGATATATAAAACTATGTCATTCAAACTGTAAAATGTTTGTGAACTAAATAAAGCAAGTTATTTTCCCTGCAGTATAATTTGTGTGCTCAAAATGAACTTTACGATCTACACGCTTATAATTTTGCCTGGCGCAGAATGAAAAGTTTTGCAGAATTCAAGGAACGAATTCAGTTTTAAGCTGTGATTGATTAAAGGTCATGGGAACAAGTAGGCTGTCATTTACTGTACATCATTATATAACAAACCACAACCACAGTGATTGTAAATGACAAGATTAACAATTTGTACATGCGTATATATGCGCATACATGTGAGTTCATGCATGTACCATATAAAAATGATGCAGAAAATGGTCCATTCCTGTTAAACTGACAGTCTTGCCTATAGGGAAAAGTGTCACTCTAGCCATTTACTGCCTTACTTTTATTCAGATATTGCTGTATATCATGCAAAGTGGGGAAATGCACTGACACATGTGCATTTGTTCATAAAAATGTATGTACATGTAACACTTTTGCAAGCAATACAGTACATCCGTGTGAGTGGAGCCAGTGACCCAGCCTTGCGGTCTCTGGGGTCAGCTGCTGCTTTTCCCCCAAGATTTTTGGCATTCGGATGACTCCACTGTTCTCTTGCCAACTGTCCATGGCTGGTAGAACAGATAGCAGGCTAAAACACGGACAGCTGGCCTCTTGTAGGGCCTTGCACCCTTGATGCATGGCGCTTTGAGGTTTTAGTGTAATTCTCCAGCAGGGCAGGGCAGACGGAGACTGTAATGCCAATCCACAGCAGCTGAGAGTTTAAAAATCCTGTCGCTTCTGGCTAGAGAAGAGTATAGTTTTATCTCTTTCTTTCACTTGCTTTTGCATTCACTTACTTTTGCACTTACTATTGCATTCTCTTATTTTGTAAAGTTTCTTGTTAAGGCCTGTGCTTTTAGATGGTTTATCTTCATTCTGTGCTGCACTTAAAGTCAACATGAAATGGTATTCGCATTCTGCTTTCATGTGTGATTTTATTTGTATGATAAATGTAGGCCAAGACTGATTTTATCAGTTGCAAACTGATTGAATTGTGAAATGGAGGGGTTGGTGAAAAAACAAAAAGAAATCAGAAGGGTTTTGTGATGTTTGTGAAAAAAGAAAGTCATTTCATTTTTTTGTATGTATTTTTATCAGTGTTTCTTCAGCTTTATTTTTTTATTGAAACCGATTGAAACCAATTTCTTCTGTTTCTGTGGCTCAGTGGTAGATTATTGCATTAGCAGCGCAAAAAGTAATGGGTTCAGTTCCCAGGGAACAAACATACGGGTAAAAAATAAATGTCTAGTCTGAATGCACTGTAAGTCACTTTGGATAAAAGTGTTTGATAAATGTAATAAATGTATTTATATAAAAAAAAGTAATGGAAACCTTATACAGTGCATACTTTTCTACAATTCTGGGGCTAAAAATAATCATTTTAACTCACCAAGGCTGCATTTATTTGATCAAAATGTTATTGCAATTTTAAATAATTGTTTTTTATTATATTATATTTTTAAAAACGAATTGATCCTGGGATGGGATTTTTAGCAGTCCTTCAGAAATCACTCTAATATGAAGATTTTCTGCTTAAAAACTATTTCTTATTATTATCAATGTTGTGCTTCTTAATATTTCTGTGGAAACCATGATATATATTTTCAGGATTCTCTTAAAGTTCAAAAGAACAGCATTTATTTGAAATGCTTTGATACATGTAGTGCATCCTTGCTGAATAAAAATATCAATTTCTTGTAAAGATTTTATGTGTAGATTTTATTTGACCTTTGTCCAAGATCCCAACTTTCAATCTTAAAGTATAAATATATAAAGTACTTGCTTATATAAAACCATAATAATGTAGAAAAAGGATACAATTATTTTAATTCTTATTTTGTGAAAACCGATTTCCATTTATTCTGTTGTTTAATATGACAGTCTTACAGTTTTGGTGTCATTTTCACATGCTTGAAATATGAGTTATAACATGTGAAGATAACACAGGAAAATCAAAGTTAATACCATTTTTGAGACACGTCTAATCAAGCTGTAACTTTCTCAAATTATGCAAAAAGTGTGACAATAGGCTATGTTTTGATTCCTATCGTATTAGCCAGGCAAGTGGGCAAGTTTGGTTTATTTCTAAAATATTGATACTGATATTTCCATTATCATTGAAGATGTAATGGAAATGTGTTTCAGATTAGAAATTGAGTTTTTCGTTAAACAAAAAAGGAATTCCC
The DNA here is from genome assembly GCF_023724105.1 of Carassius gibelio. Classification (NCBI taxonomy): domain Eukaryota; kingdom Metazoa; phylum Chordata; class Actinopteri; order Cypriniformes; family Cyprinidae; genus Carassius; species Carassius gibelio. The sequence goes on along the minus strand of NC_068412.1, from coordinate 11,056,712 downwards.
AGAATTGATGAAAAATTTCAATGACAAATGTGTTTTGTGAAAAACAGTAAAGTGTAAATTTCATTTTACAGTAGCTATTTTTATGATTCTATTCATACAGCTAAAACAAAGTACAGTATTTTTTTCTCTCTATCTAATTCTACTTATATGGACTTCAAGAAACAGTGGAGACCATGTAAAAGAAATACACAGCCGACACAGCGACCCCATTGGAACTCAATTGAGACAAGTGAAGCCCATTTTTAGCTATTTTTAGCACTTCCGTTTCTGATGCGCAGACTCAAACGAAGCTTGATGACGTCAGCAACCTGTCTGACAGATGTAAATCTTCTAGTAGCTGTGTGTGCAAACTGCCATCGTTAATCTTGCAGAGACGGCGAGCTTGAGCGGGGAGTTCTTTGGCGTGAGCAATGGTGTTTCATGTATTCAGAGTTGTTCACAGTGTTAAAGAGATGGATTCTCATGCTCAACATGGCCAAAGTTTTAAAAAATAATTTAGAAGAATGACTGAGAATTTCTGTGCCGAAAGTTTGTAAGTTTCGGCAGTTTTTTTTTTTCGATCGTGGATCTAATGACGTAGACGAGAACAGAAGTCCTTATATGAGTATTTCTCCTGGAAAAGCACACCCGAGCACATGATGTCGACCAGAGGAGACAAGACCGCGCACATCAACGCGTTTCAAAATCGTCGGCAGCGCTGCATAGGATTTGTTCGAGAATGCCTCCAAATAAGTGAATTTTTGGATGTGAGGGAAAGTTTACTGTGTTCAGCTTCCCCAAGAACCCAGCGTTACATGAAAAGTGGATGCAGTTTGTTTTTCCGAGAGTGTATCAAGTGCCTTTGTGTGTTCTGGTCATTTGAGTGTCGAATGTTTTAAACAAGGCCTAAGTCAACGCTGGATTTGCACATTGTTTGCTATTAAAACATGGAGCCGTCCCTGTGATTAAAAGACCCTATTCATGCAAGTACAATTGCATCAGATTTCTGTCTTTTGTTGGAAATCATCACATACTGTAAGTGAATATATGTTAATGGAAACTACACGAAACATCAGTATTATAGCTCCGCTCACGGCACGTCTCCAGGAGCTCGGCTTTTCCCGGAGATGAATCGGAAAGCTGTAGGCTATTTTTCTTTTATAAATATGATAAAACTAAGGACTCTTGGATATATGAAGGATGCAGTACTACTCTATAGGTACTCAAGATTAACATGAGATTAGGTTAAACTTTGTATGTTATGTACCCTTTAAGTGTCCCAACTACTTAGTTTAAGAGCACTAGGTAATGGCTTCTATAGAGCACACTATGATTGTGTGCTCACAGACAGCATGAAACATGAACATGAAAGCCACAAACATGTGCACACTCATCACATCTCTACTACACAATTTTCTCTCCTAATCTAATACGCCACAACACACAGAACAGGAAGAATAGCTTTGTCAAAATATCTGTCACCAGGCCCAAATCTGATCTCCTGATGTGTTGTGAAAGAGGCGAAATGAGCCAATTAATTGAGTATCTTTCCTCTGTCAGCGATGTCAGTGCTGCTATGTTCTGAGGACTCACATTGTAGGCTACACTTTGTTCTGTGGCGATCACGTGAGCTCAGGACAAAGACGTGCGATTAAAGATGGTTTCCTCGCGCCCCCTGCTGATCAGCAGCAGAATGTGCATCTGCACACAGAAGACGAGCAGAAGTCGCAAACAATACTTTTTGTGATTATAAGAAAGCTGAAGTAATTTCTGACATGCAAACTGCATCATTCTTGCGTTGTAGTTTAAGGCAAGATATGCTTTCTAATGCAAAATATAAAGTATATTGCTCCCATCAGGCGACAGTCACAGTGACACCTTTTTTATTTTGAGGCTTATGTTTTTGTTTTAGATAGTTTTTATAAAATGTGACAGGAGATCATTCATTTTGTGAGCATCTTTATACATTAGAAAAATGGCTTAGTTATATTGAAATATCTGGGGAAAATGTTACAGTATATATATATATATATATATATATATATATATATATATATATATATATATATATATATATATACTTTTTATATCATTATTTGTTGGCTGTACAGATATTACATTTACCTGCAGTCACTAAATATGTGTTCACTGTCAAATTTATTTTTTAAATTAACCGAAATTCTATGTTTTTATATTTTATATGCAAATTAGTGCATATTTAAATTGCCGGACATTGCCGTTTTCAGTTAGAAGCATTATGTTTATGCACCAATATCCTACAGTCTGTTTATTTTACTTTACAATATAAAAAACTACCAGTTAGCATTTATTTTTGTAATAAATACAATATAATTATTTCATAGGCTATATGATTTTATATGTCAAAAGTCATTTGATAAAACACAAAGCAATAAACTATTTCAGTACACATCATTCAGTCTTTAAGATTTAATTGAAAATCTAATTATTTAAATACAAAAAAATCTTGCTTTTATGCTGTAGTATATAATTTGCATGAAGGTACCAAATGATTAAAGAATAACTAGACTAATATTTATAAAGTAAAAAAATAGCAGATTTAATAATAGTCAGCAACAAGCCACATACAGATTAGCAGAGAATGTTACTTCTGCTTTAAATGGCTTGCAACCAAATAGACAATAATGTACTGTAATTGTCACTTCATGCTTAATATGCTGCGTGACTTATAAGATGATCAGATGTCTGCTCATTTGATCCGCACATGCGTTTGTCTGCTTTGATGTTCTGTACCAATAAATCTTGGCATCCATTACACAAGTGTTTCTGGGTCTCTTTCTGTTTCTTTCTGAAGGAAAGTCCTATTACACCGGATCCTGGCAGAGATTCATCTGTGTGAGTGCATGTATCTATATGGCGAGGGTCATTTCACCAAGTACAACATGTTTCTGGATCAACATCCTTATTGATCCTGGAACAACATTCCAATCAACCAATCAGAATTGAAATGTAACTTTTCAGAAAATATCTGTTTTAGGCTTACAACCAGAGTTAGGTGCTTCTACACCCTTGTTAATCAGCTATCATATCCCACTGATTTTGTGAATAAATGATGGCTAGGGTTAGGTTTAGGGGTAGGGACTATATTTTTGGACAATAATGTTGGTCCAGGAACATGTCTTACTTGGCAAAATCACGGCGACAGTGTGTATATACAGCAAATTGGGTGAAACTGATCAGCAGTCCTCTCTCTGCGCTGATGGACCCCGGTTCACAGTCACATCCAAAGAGTGAGGACAATGGTTATATTACTTGTGAACTGTGTTCGGCTGTAATTAAGTCTGTAATAAAAAGAACGCAAGAAAAGACGGAGCTTGATCAGGCCGCACGCCTTAATTGATTTCTTCTGTTTCTCTAGCAGTTGCCTGCTGTGCTAGGGCCCTGGGAGAAGGCCAGCTGGGGCTCTGCCGAAAGCGAGGAAGACCGAGAGATGCAGTACAAGGATCCTGAAACCCTCTACCTTCTACTAGAGGCTTCTAGTCCTGTGTATAGACAGACTGCAGCAAATTAACTTTAGGCTACAACTTCACATCCTCACATAATAACAGCTTCAGAAAAAATTGAGATTCATTTGATGGCTTCAGTTTGAAGTCAGGACCCCAAAAACACACATATTTACGAAAAAACATGTAGGCACACACACAAATCAGAGCAGTACGGACTTGCTTTGTTGTGAGTCTCCACTGAGGGTAAGTGGAAGCCTGCCATTGGCTGAGGCCGGTCACGTGATTGCAGATTACAGCTCGAGGCAGAGCTCAGTTTGTAAGGTTTTCATATGGTGTAAATCAGCTGCTCACCACAGCATTCCACTCAGCCTTCACTAACAACAACCACCAAACATGATGAGGTGCCTTACCATGCCCTGCCAAAACCAGCGCTCACTAGATCCCACTCAGCTCCCTCAACATCTTCTCCTTCAAAATGACATTATTAACGCCTTGTCACGTGTTAGGCCTCGTCTACAGTGTCAGGAGGATTCATATTCACATATGTGTTGCTAATCGATTCATGATCATGTATATATGTACACGTATGCTTATATTCATGGGTCCCCCTGCTTTGGGCCTGATGAGTGGGTTATATGATACAGTATATCACGATTGTCCCCCTAAAGAGGGTCCTGTTTATTCATGACCTATTCATGAACATCACATATGTACCAGTATGAGTTCATATTTTTTGACCCGAGAATTGAACGGAATAATTTGAGATCTGGGTAAATTTTGTTCACGAAATGTATGTTTTTGATACATCAGACATGGACATATGAGATTTTAAATTTACGGAAATTACAGATTCCTTTTGTAGTATTACTTAACACTTACGTCAATGATTAGTTTTCAGCATTATAGATTTAAAAAAATTTAGTAAATAAAATGAACTTCAGTGATACTTCGGAAACTAATCCTAAATATCTTAATTGACAGTCCTCTATATATTTCTGACTGAATATGTTAACATTTGGTTAAATAACCTGAAAGAAAGGAATAGGAATCCTATTTGATTTTTAGATGATTATCTAAATTATTAGATTAAATAATTCGTTTTTACTTTGTTTGTTTTATTATATCAATTAGGCACAAAGTGATATATATATATATTTTTTAAGTATATTTTTATTTAAGAATGTGTAATATATTATGAATAATAAAAAGGAATGGAGGCCAAATTTTCCTATTTTGCTTAAGATTAATTAAAGCCCAGTTTATTGTTCATACAGTACTTTTCTGTGCATCAGTAGTGCTACAGAGGTCTCATAATTTTAGTGTCTCTTGCTGGTTTAAGTGTATATTGCTCAGGTTTTTCACATGTTGACTCACTCAATGCGTACAAATGCTGGAACGTGCCACCCACGACTTCTGAAAAGCAGTGTTTCACATTTCCCTCAGACCAAACTTAGAAGAGGCGAAATCTTTGTAGTTGTGTATGCAGGGAAAGTATAATTATAAACTGGCTTTCCAAACTTTGAGCGTATTCCAAGGCTAGAGAACAAATAAATAAAACAGGATTCGGACTTCAGTTTATAAAAATCTGGTTTAGTGACTGTCAACCAGTGTTTAGACTACTTGCTCAGAACTTAAACAGACTTAGAAACTACCACATGTCTTTATTATGTACCAGAAGACACTTCAGGCTGAAAGACAGCTTTTGTATAATCTTTAGGTAGTCATTAAAAACCTTGACCTTTCCATTAGGCTTTTCTCACTTATTAACAATTAAGCTAGAGTCACTTTAAGCCTTGGCTAATGTAATCATATAGGTATGTATCACATTGTACACCTTGACAGTGGTTGCTACAAATGTTAATGAAATGTTATCCAGGGTTAAAGTGGCCTTAACCTGGGATTAATAAAATATAACTCACAGTTAAGCTCAGAAAAGCCTAGTTAATAATGATGGTGTTAGATAATAAATATTTTTTGTAAAGTGAGTTGTTCAGGTGGAATAAGACTGATGAGAAGATCAGCATCAATTTCCACTCTCATCCAAGCTAATTTATTCTGGGTATGGCTGGCTTGGCGTAAGTCTAGCTGGTTGACCAGCTAAACTTTTCTGATGAAGCTGATTGACCAAAGACGACTCGCTAGTTAAAATAGTTAAGGGGCCTACTGGAGAATAGCATTCAAACCAATTGGCAACCAACTGATTTTCTCAACATTTATGTAAAAATCCCTATAGCTGGATTCAAAATCATACTGTCCGAACAGGTACAGTACTGAATTACTTTGTGACTGTAAAAAAAAAAAGTATGTGATATATTATGAATGTGGGGCTATGAATGAAATTCATACTAAATTTCTGGCCTCATGGGATACTGAAGAATTAGATATGCACTTCTTGATATAAGTATTGGTCATCCAGTTATTTTTTTCAAATGTATATACAGTACCATGAACTCATACCTAGGCCTACTATTCTTTTCATATATTTTTCACCTTTTATAGGAAATAGCAATAGCCAGTTATACAATGTATGGGTCAAAATGAGCAATTGTTCTTTTATGCCAAAAATGATTTTGATATTAAGTAAATATAATGTTCCATTAAGATATTTTGTACATTTCCTACGGTAATTACATCAAAACATAATTTTTGATTAGTCATATGCATTGCTAATGACTTTTTTTGGACACTTTTAAAGGCACTTTTAATTTTTTTTGCACCCTCAGGTTTCATATTTCTTTTAAATATCTCTGCCAAATATTGTCCTATCAAACCATGCATCAATGTGAAAACTGCAAAAACTACACAACTTATCTAAAGAGAAAATAATCTCAGCACCAGAATATTAGAGAATGGGCTCTTTCGGCTCCTAACGCAACATTGTGGTAGCAACTTTTCACATTTTCTTCTAGTTATTTAGACAAATGTTTCTCCATAGAGAAGGATGTCTTTCCTTGTTCTGTTATGCTAGTTTAGGCTATATTTTTGTTTCAAACTCAGTCCGGGAGCAACAGTTGTTTATTTGTTTCATTTCGCCTCTAGTGGGTCCAAGGTAGTACAGCAATGGTTCGGTCATCTGAAGTAGGCGGGGAAACGCGAGTGATGCTGCCCATTCAGACCCCTTCCCCTCCCTCTGGCGCTCTCTCCAGCCCCGTGGCCCGAGTCTCTGGATCCCGCTCAGTTGGGAAGGTGTTCCTAAACACGCGGGTGCTTCTGAACGCGATCGCCCACACCGCCCCGTAGAACGCGGCCGCAGAAAAATATGTGCACTGTCTCTTTAAGATCCCTTCACTGGTCCGCGTCGTATTGATCAATCCACCATTTTCCAGCGCGCAGCACTCAGCGGCGGCGGCGGAGAGAGAAAGCCCTACCTGGAGACGCCAGGCAGGACCGGGGCAGTCATGGCAGCCAACATGTACCGGGTCGGAGGTAAGAGATCACGCTTGGTAAAAAAAATGTCGTACCCTTTTTTGTGTGTCGCTCTTGTTGACGCTTTTTCGCAACAAGCCTTAGCAGTTTTAGGTATGTCCTTCCTCTTTTATTTTTTAAAGTACTGTAGGACTACATAGTGAGGATGATGATGGTGATAGCGAACAGCGAGATGAAGATTAACAATCTCGTTGCGGGACCCCGAGGATGTTTTTAGTACTAACTCGGGCAACAATTATTGCCGTTAGCATGATGCAGCGCGTGCGAGTGTCATTGTGTTCGTAACAAGCGGGTAACTCTTGAAATTTACACAGAAGAGACGCGTTTGAGCTTTTAAAGTTGAAGTTTGGGCAGCACGCCACACTTAAGACACTCAGACGGGTCGGAAACTCTCTGTTTGGACTGGATAGGGCTGTACGGGGTCACATCTTTGTCTTGTAATTGACTTTTTATAGATATTGGATGTAATCGATGGAGGGAGAAAGTTTTGGCATAGACGTCAAACCTAGATTGAGTCCAGTGGTCATGGAGAAGCTTTAGTGTATGGATGGATATAAAAAAAAAAAAAATATATATATATATATATATATAATGCATTGTGGCAAAGAATGAAATTAACTGAGATTGTATATTCCTCAAATTGGTCTATTTTCATAAAGAAAGAAGATGCAATAATGTACTGCTCTTATTATACATATGGGTCACATTTAAAAAGGGGTTCACAATTATCTGTAATTACCTGAATAATCTATTAATGCAGAAGCTAAGGTACCTAGGCTATTTAAAGGAACGGTTCACAAAAAAAAAACCTTGCCTTTTACTCACCCTGATGTTTCAAACCTGTATGACTTTCTTGCACAGAACACAAAAGGAGATTTTGGGCAGGATGACAGATTCAGTCACTATACAGTGAAGGTGAATGGTGACTGAGGCTGTCGTTCTGCATCCTTTTGTGTTCTGCAGAAGAAAGCGAATCATACAGGTTTGAAAGATCACGAGGTTGAGTAAATGATGCCTGAAGTTTCATTTTTGGGTTATCTATCCCATCCAGTGATTGCATTTGGCTCAGAAACTGATTCCCTGTTGGTATCAGTTATCCATTAGGATCCCGGCTATGCTGATTCAGTAAGAATGAATGTGTGCTTGCAGTGTCCAATGTGTATTTATTGGTATAATGAGAGTATTGGGAAGTTTACTATTGAGGCAGGAGAGCTGATGAACTTGGTCTAACCTGAAGAAAAGCTGATCTTTGATCAGGAGCGATTCTGCTTCACAGATCTGCTCGACAGCCCAGGCATTCCTAAATTAATTGTTTCGGTTTTTAAACATTTTCTCAAGTATGAAGTGTACTGAATACAGCTTTAAAATGGTTTGTTTTTAAAGAGTATTGTGGTTGTTTACTATATTTATGAAAGTGCAATATACTGGTATGCAGTATCCATCTTGCAATGCAATGCACTTGACTGAACTTTTAATTTGCAGTGTTTCAAATGAGTAGAGTAATATCTACCAACATTTTTACCATCTTTTAAAGGAGTCTACCCAAAAATGAAAATTCATTATCTGCTCATCCTCATATTGCTCCGAACAAAGAATTTTGTGGAAGATGAAGATGATTCTCTCATAAATTTTGTCCATCCATTGAAAGTCCATCCATTTTGCAACCAATGTTTTGCTGCGTCAAATAATTTCCTAAAAACATTGAACAAGTAATCCGTATGAATTAAGAAGTTTAATCACATCCTTCTGAAGATGAACAAATTTAATTTAGGGTTTATATAAAAACATCGATCAGTGAATATACATGCACCACATCACCTCAGTCATTTTTGAACTAACCTCATTCAGAATAACACGAGAATTAGTAAATTGTTTATAAATTTTTTACTCGTTGAACTAGGCCTATCCCTTTAGAATGTTCTTGTCTTTTTTTTTTAGGATTTAATTTAGACATAATTAAACATGGTCATGTGACAACAGTGTATCATACCATGTTATGAAATAGTTGGCTTTAAATAACGCATACAAAAAAACAAAAAAAACTAAAATCCAGTATTGGGCCTGTACTGCTCAGTATGCAGTGCACTATATTCTAAACAGGCCACTGTTCTGGCTGGAAATCCTGTACAGAGATGAATCATGTGTTTGTGAGTGTTCGTTCAGGACTTTAAAATCATTGTGTAAATATCTGTTACTCTGTTAAACGCTCCTCCCTGTGTTTGCAACATCTTTTTGGCTGCTGAAGCTGAAAATGACCCCAGGCGCTCCATCCAACACAGTGTCTCCAAGGGCCTCCATACCTCTGGCTACTGCATCACCTGATACATATCGACATCTCCTGCGCTCTCTCTCCATTTCTCTTTTTCTTTCATTGCTCCAGCGTGGACCAAAAGAAGCACATTGACCAACCTCGGATTGGAACAAAGCCAGTTTTGCACTGTTTTACACCTCCAAGTTCAGACCTCTGCTGTGCACCCTACACTTAGCGCAGCCGTACTAATAGCTGATTGCTGAAATGCGGCATGACTATCATTTGGATCTCGTTAAAGCAGCCCATACACCTTCCCGCGTTGAAGCGTTCAGAATTCTCCTGATACCTCCAATACAATCATCGTTTTCCTTTGAGTGGATTTTGGGGTATTGAATTTGGAAGCAGAGCAAAGCCTTAGCGTTCTTTTTCCTCCTTTGTCCTCCCTCACACTTGGAAAAGGTAGTCGGCCTAAATTCTCTCTCATTGAGCTAACGGCTTTTCTCTGGCTCTCTTTTCTTCTCCCAGAAGGGAGGCTTCTCCCAGACTCCAGCGTAGAATAAATGTGCCAAGAAAATCAGAGAAAAAAAAAAAAATTCAAAACAGACCACCATGAACGGCCACAGAGACGATGGAAATGGGCTGAATCACATTGCGATCGGTGGCGTTGAACTTGGGATGGGTCAGATTTGAGTGTGGTGACATGAATGAGAAATGTGAGCCAATGGGCAGGACGCAGTTAGCAGATATACAGTATTTGGGAAGCTTTGCCAGGTGTTCGCTATCTCTAATATGTGTCTGATCCGTGCGGGTGTTCGCCTGTGGTTGGTCATGGGAGTACTTGATGTATGATGCCACAAAGCGAGAGGATTTCAGATTTTTCTGTCTGGTACAACAGTTGAAGCCTATTACGAGGTGTAGTTTGAAAATGCATTTGTTCCCCATCTACCTTGGGGAAAATGTGGTTGCTTTAAAGTTTTGAAATCTAGAATCTTCTGTAAATCACTGGCCAGCAATCTGTGCCTGCAGAACTTTCATAAAGGGTCAATGGAAGGATGCATATTTTCTATGAATCTATTCAAAATACTAGAAAAATGTGTGAACAAAAAGAGATGTGATTTGACTACCAATCAAATTAATGAATTTTAATTTTAATTAATAAATTCTAATCGATGATATTTGTAAAAATACTTTTTTTTTTTTACCATGAATTATTATTATTTTTTTATTATTAAAATGTATGTTCACATGTATGCAAGGTGTTAGTAAATTTTTAGAATGATTATACAAAATGTTCTTGAAAAGTGTTTTGCTTTATTGTGGCCATATCTCTCTCTCTCTCTCTCTCTCTCTCTTAATTTGAGAATGTGTATTGATGATCAATTTCGCCATGACGCAATAAACAGAAAAAAAGTTCCTAGATTTTTCCCGGGCCTGTTCATTCGGTGTTCCGAGTTCTGGAATATTTAAATGCAGGTAATGATGTCATTACAGAATGTGCAAGTTGTCTTTGCAGAGCAAAGCATCAGTCCAGGCTGCTCTGAGCAATGCGGAGAAGCACCTCCCTAGGAGCAGTTATCTCTCTAGTACAGTTGTGTGATTGACAGTTAAAACAGCAAAATTATCATTTATTCAATAGTTTCTTAGCTGGCAGAGACTTTTTAACGAGATGAGTGGAATGGTGTTGTTTCTGAGAAAATGCTCGGAGGATTAGCTAACTAACCAGTTTCTAAAATACAATTCAAGTTTATTTGTATAGCGCTTTTCACGATACAAATCGATGATAAGCAGCTTTACAGAAAATGAAGTTTCTACAATATTTAGTAGTAGCTTATCAGTGGTGATGAGGTCAGTTAATGTACATGTCGGAAATGTGCGAAAAAATCTATTAAAGACATTATCAGACAATGAACAATATTTACAGCAATTATTATATGATGCAATTAAACTAATAGCAATATTTGTTAGTTCTGTATGTTGTTTCGGGGTTGGCATCATCTGAGGTCCTCTGAGGGGTTGGCATCATCTCTTCTCAGGTGTTCTGGATCCAGACTGAAGCTTGTGTAAATCCTAGTGCCAAAAACAAAAAACAAATACAGACATAATTAGTGTAACTGCTGTTCCTACCAAGCAAAATTGATTTGTTTAACCCAAGCTAAAGAATAATAATGTGCTTTTGATAAGATATAACTGCAGTCCAAGATTTCGAGATGCATCATTTGAATGCTTGGCCAAAGAGATGTGTTTTTAATCTAGATTTAAACAGAGCGTTATCAGGAAGGCTATTCCAGAGTTTGGGAGCCAAATGTGAAAAAGCTCTACCTCCTTTAGTGGACTTTGCCATCCTAGAGACCCTAGAGAGCATGATGCATTGTAGTGTGGTATAAGGCTAGTTGTCTACACAGGAACTAAACCATTAAGTGCCTTATAGGTAAGTAATAATTTTGTTACTGATACGGAACTTAATTGCTAGCCAGTGCAGAGACTGTAAAGTTGGGGTATTATTATCTTTTTCTTGACCTGGTAAAGACTCTAACTGCTGCATTTTGGACTACCAGCTTGTTTATTGAAGATGCAGGACAACCACCTAGCAGTCTAGAAACAGGTAACATTTTTCGTAGCTTGACAGGGTTTCTTAGATGGAAGAATGCTGTTTTTGTAACATGGGGAAATATGATTGAAAAAAAAGACAAACAACCATCCATTACTTTTGTGGTAGCTTTATTTTATGATAAAGTGTTTAAATTAGGGATGTTCATTTTAACCGGTTTACCATTAACCGACCGTTAAGAATTTTGACCGATTAATACAATCAGTTAAACGGTTTAAAAAGTCAGTAATTTTTCAAAATATTTATAAAGGTTTGCTGCATCGTTTAAATAGGCTATGCTACACGCATCATTTTATTGTATTTTTTTTGAGAAAAATTCTTTTTCGTAAGTTATTATTCAAGTAAAATATATTTCTCGTATAGGCCTATTTATTCGTGCTATATAGCCTAGCTTTAATATTTTTTCTCCATTCACAGAAGCGCTGCAGGTGTGTGATGTGATATGAAGACCATGTGAATCCGAATGTTCTGTTGTTTGTTGCTTTTTGCACATGTAAAATGAATCCTCGGGAAACAAATGTTAGTAATTTTAATGGGTCACAGACACTTTTCCTTTCTAACCTAAAATAATCTTGTTGGTTAACGGTTAATAATCTGTTAACGAGCATTGGATGTCAGTTAGGACCATTAACTGAAATTAACATCCTTTAAAAATAAAAAATGTCTCCAAGCAGTTACTGCCTTCTTAGCAAACTAATTCTGGAGTTTTCATTCATTGCTCATGATGCTTTTTAGCTCTGACAGCATTTGCACCTGTGTCTTACTTTAAGAGCTTATGAAGCTCAGTGCTTTGTAATTTCTGTCCTAATGACTGTGATGAACAATGATACATTTTAGATGTCTTTCTATCATGTTGCACTGGGATGTTCCAACAATGGTGAAATCTAATTGGTTCAAATCATGCCAGTCAAAATTTATCCCATTTATTTTCTACTGCACAATCCTGGTCATATTATTTCAAAGAAATACATTATTGCTGTACTTTTGAAATAACTTTCCTTTTTGGTTGACATCAGCTGTTAATTTTGTCCCTTCATTCAGCTTTTTTGCTTTTAGTGTGAACAGAAAACGGGTTGCTACTGAATACCTCTCTATTTTGGGGATGTTGTGTCAGGACCTTCGTGTACAGTATATGTAGGTGGGACAATTACAGACCCTGCAATTTATTGCAAAAAGCCTTGTTCTCTTTCCTTTAGAACGGTCTGGTCTAAACAACCACAGAGACATATAAACACAAATATCACTGCAGAAATCTATTAGCTCTTATAGTCTGGAGACTAGTTAAGTGCTTTAATAAAAATTCTGATATCCCTTTTATACTGAAAAGTTGCTGGTACTGGTCCAGGAGCCAGTGCTCAGCCAGGGAACATTTGGACATTTCTCAAATTTGTTCCAAAAGTGTATTTTCAGAAAAGTTGCTTGGTTACTTGAAAGACTAGTCCAAAAAAAAAAAAAAAAAACACCTAGTAACATTCTAGTATAGCCTACGTGTTTGTAAAGGTTGGGCTATTTTTTTTTTTTTTACTTAATATCTTAACACCTCTTTTGGGGTGGGACGCTCAAGAAAACAGGCCAAAGTGATCACCATGTTTTACACATAGGCCTGATTGTTGCTTTAATGGACCTTCAATGCTGAAATGATCTAAAGGATTCACTTCCAGAATAAATAATCAATAAATCTTGATAATTTTCTCACCCCATGTAACTCCCAAGATGTTTTTCTTTTTTCAGCCAAAAATAAATGAAGGTTTTTGGGGAAAACCTTCCAGGATCTTTCTCCATATAGTGGACTTCAAACTGCCCCCTGCACAATCCCAACTGAGGATTAAGAGTTTTATCTAGTGAAATGGTCAATTTCAAAAAAACATTTTATATACTTTTTACATACAAATGTTCATCTTGCGCTAGCTCTGTGATGTGTGACTTCACGCATTACGCAATAACGTTGAAAAGGTCACACATGTTGTAGACAGTTCTCTGTCTACTTTGGTTCAAAAAGGTAGGGTAGGACAAAAAAAACTTTAATTTTCTCTTCCAACTTCAAAATTGTCTGACATCATTGGTTTTCCCTTTTTTTTTTTTTTTTTTTTTTTTTTTTTTAAGGACGTTTGACTTTATTTGCACATTTGCTGCAGTCACTTCCCCAATGCGCCATGTGTGACTTTTCAAATGCGTGAAGTCAGGGATGTAAAGTTAGTGCAAAATGACCATTTGTGGTTAAAATGTGTAGTGTCAATTTTTCTTTTAAGAAAATGAGCAATCATTTTGCTAGATAAGACCCTTATTCTTTGGCTGGGATCAAGTAGAGCCCTTTGAAGCTGCACTGAAACTGCAGTGTGGACCTTCAACCTTTTAAAGTCCACTATATGGAGAAAAATACTGGAATGTTTCCCTCAAAAAACTTAATTTCTTTACCATTGAAGAAAGAAAGACGTGAACATCTTGAATAACATGGGGGTGAGTAAATTATTAGAATCTTTGTCTGGAAGTGAACTAATTCTTTAATCTTAGAATTAATAAATAGAAAGAAATATGTGTAAATTTGATATACCGTTCAAACGTTTGGGGTCAGTAAGACTTTGCTAAATGACAGTATACATTTATTTCTTAATGACGCATTAAACAATAATAAAGTTCTCTGTCACTATGGTGGATTTCTGTCGACTACATTGTATATAGATCGGTGCATATGAGAGTCGGAAAATGAACGGGCTTGCGGCAAAAGTGAAACCAGAAGGAACATGGTTTCTGAACTAAGGTATCTTTTGTGCTAATACTGTCAAAACACACAAGGTTTACATATAGACTTCAGCTGGTTATGTCTAAAATGAAAGTAAACATATGAGGGGGGAAAAAGGATATGAACCTGTATATTAGATACATGCAGGTCTAAAGAGACAGTATTAAAGTAAGCCAACTGTCATTAAAAGGGTTCGTCCACGGTCCACCCTAAAATGTAATTGTTCTTTATTTACTCTCAAATGTTGTCCCAAACCTGTATTGATTTCTTTTTTTTGCTGAATGCACAAGAAGATGTTTTGAAGAATGTGGGTAACCAAACAGTTGCTGGTCCACATTGAATTTGATAGTAGCAAAAAATACTATGGAATTTCCTGTGGATCAACAATTTTTTGGTTTTCCACGTTCCTCAAAATAGCATTTATGTTTGGCAGAAGAAATACATGTTTAAAACCACTTTTGAGTGAGTAAATGGTATAAAAATAAAACTGACAGAATTGACAGACAGATGACAGCATTTTTATTTTAGGGCTCCTTTACTATTACTATTTCTTTAACATAAAACAACAAACATCAACATTCTTGACTGAAGAACTTTAATACAGTTGCTTTAGGAATCAGTTTATTTAGTGTTTTATTTCATTCAATTTCTCGAATGCTCCTGCTAAATACACCTATTGTACCTGAAAATAAAGCAAGTTTTGTTTGTATATTATGTATAGTTGTAATGTGTTTTTTGTTCTTATTTTTTTTTATAACAGATAAAATGATAACAATTGTTATCTTTGCCCACTTTGACCTAAAAATCTGCCATTCTTTTTTTATTTTGTTACCTTGAAAGGTTTTGTCTTTATAATAGGGAAATTAGTTGCTCAGACAACTTGATAAATAGTAAAAGCAACATAACAAAGAATCGTGATTAAAATCTTGCTATGATATTTATTCCACATCGCCCACCCCAATCATATTTGATCATCGTTTAAAACCAGGTTTAAGCATCCTGTGTGTCCCGGCCCATTGATGTTTTGTTCCTAGGTGGAAAGATGAGCAGTGGTTCTGTATTTTTGAGAGAAGGTGTTGTATAACCCGAATCCCTGAGCTGGAGGCAGAGAGCAAGAATAACCTAAGAGCTGCACTAATGCTCTGTGTATGTGTTTGGCGCATAAGCTTGAATTAACTGGTATTGCCATAGTAACGGATGTCTCGTGGGTCCCAGTCTGATTGTCCTAAGACGGGGATTGAATGGCCTCTGTGCACTCCCAGGACCTGTGCAGGCTGGGCCATGGAGACCTCTTCCTCCGAGTCCAACTCGGGGCAGCCCACACTTCCTGAAGTCCAGCTTGATTGCATATGTGCTTTTGCAATTTCTTTGATTCAATGAGATCGACATGTTTGTGAATTATTTTTTTTTAATGAAAATAAATTACATTTTTAAGAGTGTTCAACCATTTGAATAATTTTTTGGCTTGTTTGTTGTATCTCTTGCTCTTTGTCTGTCTCTCTTCACTCAACTTCCTCTGGCCTGGTTAGACTAGTGCACTTAAATCTCTCTCTCTTTCTCTTTCTGTCTGTCTTTCTTTCACCCTCAGTCTGAGTAAGGCTCTGCAACATGCACGGATTGGATCGCAGGATATTTGACTGCACTGTGATGTCACAGGCTTGTCGCGTGCTGATTGGTGGGGGGATGGGGGCACAGCGATCGCTGTGGGCACAGGCAGCCTGAGATGGCAGGAGGGTTGGCAGAAGCTGTGAGAGACAGCGGTGGTGATGCCTCCAGGTCTTCTGCAAGCTTTTCTTCCAGGTTCTGTGTGAGGTTCTGACTCCATGTCGGGTTTTCCCCCGGACCCTGAGGCCTCTGGTAGAACTTGTACTCATTAAATAAGCAGCAAAGAGGTGTGGTCCTAGTCTTACGCATACACTCCAATAGATATAGTCAGGCACACATGGCTGAATGAATCTCAGATGGAGTGAACGATTCAGGACTGTGAATGTCAGAGGTTCCCAAACTTTTGTGGTTGTTGACCACTTTTTTTCAGGGCCCAAAGTTCCTGAAATCTTAACACCCCAGTTATATCACCGAATTTAGCTGTACACTGGATCTCGCAGACAAAAAACCTGTTACAGGAAATTTAGATCAGTATTTGGTCATAGTGCAGACAAGATCAGATTGCTCAAGTTTCTGCATTTTTAGGGCACTTGACTAGCAATGCTATATATTTACCAGTTTGCTTTTGTGCTCATGTTACTGTTGTTTTTATATAGGTATGTTTTTTTGTTTATGTATACATGTATAGATTTTTTTTTATAAATGTATAGACTACTACCATTCAAACGTTTTGAGTTGATAAGATTTTTTCATGATTTCAAGATTTTTGTTTTCAAAAGTCTTATTTACCAAGTCTGCTTTTTAAAAAAAATTTTTAGATTTTTTTTACTAAAAATATGGTAAAAGTAATGATACTGGTAAATAGTATCATTGATGTCACTTTTGATCAGTTGAATGCAACATTGCTAAATAAAATAATTATTTTCTTTCAGCACTTTCAGTGGTAGTTTAATAATTCTAGATTATAGAAAAATACGCATTCAAAATCTGAAAACAAGCATAGAAATGATCACTGAGCTTTTTTTTGAACAGGGCATGTTTATGGCCAGCAGTGTGTCCGCTCTAGGCCTGATGGTATAATGTGACGGGTGATAAAAGCTATCGGTTACATGTAAATCAACATTTTGCCCTAATCAGCTGTGGATATAAGGAGTGTTTCTTTTTCTGTGATATTGAGCTGGGCAGCACGGAGCTCATCCAGCATGAAATATCATTGGTCTGAAAATTCTGCTCAACATTAAGCGTCAAATATATTCTAACTGGATTGAATTAATTGACTGATTATATTACCTTGGAGTCATATTATGTTGCAGTTTTACTTTGATATTGTAATCTCTTTTCATATGGAACATGTCACATTTGTAATTTGGGAATGGAATAGTTCACCCAAAAATTGCAGGTCTGTTATCATTTACTCATCCTCATGTTGTTCCAAACCTGTTCTTTCTTTAGATGAACACATGTAATATTGAAAAATATTTGGTAACTAAACAGTTTTGCTTTCCATTTACTTCCATTGTATAGACAAAAAATATAATGGAAGTAAATGGGAACTGAAACTGTTTGGTTATCAATATTTTTCATAATATCTTTGGAACGACATGAGGGTGAGTAAATGATGACAGAAGTCATCTGTAAGTCCAGTTTGATTTGCCTCGTGTATCATGCCATCATTCTCATGCCATCTCTTTATTCTCAAAAGTGGCAAAAAAAAAATAAAAAACTAAAACCAATGTTTATAAATCTCAGCCGTCTGTCCTGAAAGTTTAGTCCCACTTGTTTTTTGCCCTTTAGATTCTCAGGAAAATCATCCTTTTTGATGTATTAGTAAACAGACTTCTCTCTGAAACGGGAACTGTAGGCTCGCATGGCTGTGTTACCAAACACCGAGTTTGCAAACGTGTTTTTGCCAGACTTGATGTTCTGTCTCCCCGCCCCCCGCCACCAAACCATGGAATTACTGTGCGTGTGTGTGTGTGTGTGTGTGTGTATGCCGTCTGTAATCTGCCAGAGGTCCTGGCATGCACAGGGTTAAGACCAGGCACCCCACCAAGCCTGAGGCCTGCGGGGGACGTCCCACAGAGCTGTAAGCCTGCACAGAGCCCACACACCCTGGAGCAAGGCCAACAGCACACGCACAAAAGACAGACACACACAAATACATTGGGAAAAGGAGGGTTGACACAAGAAAGAAGGAACTGAGAGAATTGGTAGAAGGGTCAATGGCAAAGTGGGGCTATGATAAAATAATCTTTTAAAAAACATGTTTAAAACCCATATGCCATGTTTTTTGATTTTTAGTTTTTAGGAAGTGTGTACATGTGTGTGTTGTACATTCAGTTTAATTTTCTTTTTTACACACATTTGAACTTGATTCATAAATATTGTTGCAGCACATGATGTTAAAGGACCGGAACTAACCTGGTCTTGTCATAAGTCAAATTATCTGACATTTTAAGAGGTTTTTTGACCTTGAAACACAGTCATGATGTTCTACAGGGGTTGTCTCAATGGCAATTTCCTGTTTTAGGTTTTGTTTTTTTTATGTTTCTCTGCTTGTTGATGGCACCACATGACTTTATTGGTCTGAACACATGACCTTGATTTGGTAGACAGTGTTTTTCAGACAATACTTAAGGCATTATTTTCAAGATTTTCATTTGTTTCTTTCATTATTACATTATCAGGATGATTGTATTGACACTTTTGGCGTAGTAAATTATTTGATTTTCATTTTGAAATTCAAAATGAATTTAATTCAAAAGCTAAGTACATGCTCATGATAGAAGAGATTTATTCAAATTGTGTATTTGATTTTTTTAAAAAAAGGTCTTGTTTGGGTTTAATGGTCTGTTTTCTCTCTGATAGTCCTGATACTGGCTTGTCGTTTGGTGCCAGGCAAAAGTGGCCACTGAAGGTTATCATTGAGGTGGAGTTACAAACACCATAGCTTTTCACAGTGTCAACACATTTGTTTTTAAGTGTTGTTGTTGGGGAGCTCGCCAAAAGGCGGCGGCGCTTCTGTCATGTATCCCGGCGGAGAATGCTCTGTTTAGTCTCTGAAACAGTCCGGTAAGCCTCAGCAGGTGTGGGAGCGTGACAGGAGATGCTGCCTGTCGCTGACAGACTGTAGGTGTGTGAACAATAATGGTTGTTTCTTTCTCTCCTCACAGATTATGTTTATTTTGAAAACTCCTCCAGTAACCCACTGCTGATCAGGCGAATAGAGGAACTCAACAAGGTGAGTGACAGATCAGTCTGTGTGTGTTTGCTGAAAGCCAATCGAACACTACAAGACTGAAGCCGGTCATCCTTTAATGCTTTAAGTTTGCGAAAAAAAAGAGCCCGGACTGTAACCAAGTCGCAGCGTTCATTTTGTGTGTACTTGTGAGTGGCAGGTCCGAACAAATTGCAATGCAATTGCGAGAGATTGGAAAAATCTTTGTAATGTAATGAAAGAACAAGGACTGGTGTTTTCAGGCTCCAAAATGAGTTAAATAAATAAGTCCATACGGCTTTTGTGCTATATTCTAAATCCCATGAAGCAATTACTAATGCTTTTGTTAACTAAAACTATATATATTTTAACTATAACTTGAACTTGCATTTAAAAATGTAAACAAAATGTTGTTTTGACTACTTACAGAAATAAAAAGTTGAAATGCTTAATAGTGCCCTACCGATATATAGTTTTGCCTGAATTATCGGACGATATGAGCCTTTTGCCGTTATATTGGTATCGTTATCGGTAACCTTGTTTACCATTCAAGCATTGTACCTAATTCAGCTAATTCATTTTTTATTATTATTTTATGGTGTTTTTTTTAAACTTGACAAGCCCCAGTCCTTTATTCACTTTTATTTTATTGAAAATAGTGGCCAGAACATTATTTAAAATTTCACCTTTCGTATCCCAAGGTGAGTGATCCCTTTAAATATGCAAAGGATGACAAGCTTCATTTTAGTAGTGAGCACTTGGCAGAAACCCATAACTAATTGACTTACAAATCTCAAAGCTACAGCTTTCTATCTTTTTTTTTTTGGTACTGTGTTCACACTTGTAAGCCTTTAACATCCTCTAACATCACACTGCACCACCCTGTCTGCCCTCCTCGTCTTCTCTGCATCACGAAACCCTCTCAAATCACCCAGGAAGTGCAGAGGTGTTTAGGTCATGGTTTTGATTTGATCCTCAATTTGCATACTGAGGCTTCCCCAGGAGCTGATTGGTCTATAAGCGGTTGCTGTGACAACTCTGTTCCATTTTGCAGACGGCGAATGGGAATGTGGAGGCCAAAGTGGTGTGTTTCTACCGACGCAGAGACATCTCTACAACGCTCATCTCCCTCGCTGACAAACATGCACGTGAGTAGCTGTCAAAGACTACATTACCCACAGTGCTTTGAGCTGTCATGTTGGGCTAGATGGGGCAGATATCATAACGAGATCACAATGAAATTTGTGTTGATAAAGATGATAAACTCTGGATAGTTTACTTGATATGGATTAAAGTAGGGTTGTGCCGATAGACGATTGTATCGTGTATCGACGATAGTCAGAGATATCGACATAAGCAGATTTCTCTTTCGATAATAAAGACGATATTAGGCTCATTCTCCTATTAATGTATTAGATTATAATAATAATAACTATAATTTTTATTAGGCTGCTTATTATAATTCGGCGATCAAACTGCCCAGCTATTTCACTTCATCACCGCATTTCACACACACACACCACGCACCGCACGCGCAAGCGCAGGAGGATTAGAGCCTGTAGTCGTTGAAGTGGTCCGCTTTGACTCGGATAACTCATTAAATCCATGAAATGAAAGAGAAATGGAGTTGATGTCCAACACATTTAATGGCTGCTACACGGCATCGCGCTCTTCTCAAACATGAGAGATTAACTCTTTCTTGGCATTACAAATTAATTAAAGACAAAATAATAACAAGGCGGCAGAGCGAACTTATCATCCATAGTGGTAACCACTATGGATGAAAGTTCGCTCTGCCGCCTTGTTATTATTTTCATGCACACCGCACTATAATGTGATGCAAGGAAAATACATAGTTTTGGCGTTACAATGTCTTCATCCACAAACAGACGTACATCGTCTGCAGACATAAGGTATTTTATTGCACTTTAACAAGTAATCTGAACGGCCTATATATGTGCAATATTTTAAACGAGTCCTCATTAACTGAGTTCAATGCCACAGTTATGATAGAATGCATCTCTTGTTTTTGTGGTGGTGCGTCAGTCTCGTCATAAAGCGCGTGGTCCAGAGCGCTGTATGACTGATGCATCAGTTCAATTCAACTTACTCCAAACATATGAACTTACCTGTTTTAAATACTTTATATTTAATGTGTTCATTTATGCCCAATATTAGTGTTAAACTGCTGGACTTTAAATGATTGCGTCCGACTATATATGAACTAGCTGTTTTAAATACAGTATTTTTATATTTAACGTTAGTTTATCTGTATGTTTGAAAGTATATTTTTTCTATTATTGGTGATTCCATAGGCTCTCTCTCTTGTGCACCTGCGTGGTTTAAAACACCAAATATTTGCTATGACAGGAACAAAGAGTCTCTCCGTTGCTCCACCCAGGAACGATGATATTGTGTATCGTCGATCTCACGGGCTGACGATATGACGATTTGAAAAATAACCATATCGCCCAACACTAGATTAAAGTGACGATCACACAGCAGAAATAAAGGTGACAGCAGCCCGTCAGTGCATCTCGCCTACCATAAACTCAAACACGCATGCGTTTGCAATGTTTTTTTTTTTTAGCAACTTGTCGTTTCATTATGTGACTTCACATGAGCTGTTCTGAGAATAACTTCATCAGCTTTACACCATTTAATTTGAGGAAAACCACTGTCAAACGCAAACTGAAACCCAAAGATCAAAATAAATGTTTGGTTTTACATGAAAAAGTTATGAAAGAAATATATTACTATTGTATACTAATGTATACTTCTCAATGTAATAATAATTTTGTTGTTAAGAAATATTTCACCCAAGATATTTTTTCATCCATATTTTAATTTATACAGTTCTTTTGTGCAGCATCTTATTTAAAAAAACAAAAATGCTGTTTTGTTGTAAATAATTTATTTTTCCTACTGATCACTATCGAACGATACTCATGTAGGGATGATTGATCGGCAGTCTCTAAAAAGGCTGATATCAAATAAATGATCTCAAGCTGAGGGCACTGTGGTGAGAGGTTTGGCACGACATTCAGTGGTGCCATCTCAGTCCCGCACAGGTAAAATAATTATAATGCTGAAGGTGAGGTACTGAAGTGAGGAACTTATAAAGTAATTTGAAAACATTGTGACAGAAGTAATCTATCAAACAGTGTGAGCGCGCAAGCTCACTCTCAAAATACGCAAATGGCTTCAGACGCTCATGCACACTCGCAGCTTACACACATAATGCCAGGTTCACATTAATTTGTTTGCAGTGGATATTTTTTTCCATTTTCATGTAACAGATTAATAAAGTGTGCACACTGAACATAGTTGCTGTCCGGCAGTGTGTTCCGAAGCGTTGCTTCTGCTGTAGTGTAGTAATTGTAATTACACCAGAAATGCATATTATTAAAGTAAAAGAAAAGAAAAGAGCAGCCTAGACATTCTTCAGAATACCTCCTTTTTTGTTCGATGGAAGGAAGTGGGTTTGGAAAGACAGAGAGAATTTCCATTTAGGAGTGAACTAATTCTTTAAATCTTGTTAGAGATTCAGGCAATAAGATATTAGTGTCATCCATTATGTCATGTTCAGATAAGTGACAGCCCTTAAAACACCCTCCTCTCTTGAATGAACTGTAGTTGTGAGTCTTTTAAAAGAGAATCTGTTCCTGCTGTGAGCAGAACCTTCCTCCAATGGCTGTTGTAGAGCTTTATCAGCAAAGAGGTATCTGAGAGGTTTGTAAGTTCATGGGTTAGACAGTTGCTTCTGCGTATAAAAGAGATTTCGGCTTTGGTCCGCAACACACAAGTCTGATCTGAGACCGTGAAGCCTATTTGTTCATGTGGACCACACCGATGCAGTCAAGAGGAACTCTCTCTATGTGTGTGTGTGTATTATGGACCTCTCCTTAATGCCAGCAGTCTCTCCGTGGACCTTCAGACATTTGCAATATGTGAGAAATGCATGGCAGGAATGGTTGTTCACCACATGGGTGTGGGCTACATCCTGTCTCTGCCTTTTGGAAAAGGGAAAGCGAGTGGAAGAATGAGTGGAAGAGTGCAAGGAAAAAGAGAGGTCACCAATTGGAGGGAGGATGAGGAAGAAGACTAACCAGTGAGAAGAGGGAGGACACAAGTTCAGTGTCGGCTGGAGGTGGTCTCGTGTGCCTTCATGCCTTGGCCCATCATGCATTACTAGTGTTGCTTGCAATCATCACTTTTGCTGTTGCACATATTTATATTAAAGAATTAATATTAAAATTCTTCTCATTCATTCAGTCATTATTTGTTCTTTAATGTATTCTCTTTATTTTATTCTTTTCCTTCCTTCCTACCTTCATGCATAGTTTTTTCTTTCTTCCTTATGTATGTTTTGACAAGTTATTTGTTCTCTTTGTTATTTGTCTCCTTTTGTCCTAAAAGATTTCCTTGTCATTTTTATCTATTAGAATTGTTATCTTTATTTTTCTCTTTCTCTCTCTCTCTCTCTTTGCTTCCCTTCTTCATTTTTTGTTTCTTTTATCTGTATTCATTTGTTATTTTATCTATGTTTTCTTTTTAATTAATTCATTCTTTTTTCTTTTATCCATGCATTTATCAGTTTATTCTTCTTATCTATTTCTTTTTTTGGTAAATGGTTTCCTCTTTTTATTATGTTATCTTCATTTTAGTTCTCTTTTTATTTGAATATGTTCTCTATTTTTTATTTATTTTTCTTATATTGTCTTTTCTTTAATATTTTCATACATTTTATTTTCATATTTCTTTCTTTTATTATTTATTTATTTTCTGAGTTCTGCATGGGCAAGTAAAACTCTAGCTTTCTCCCGAAATTGTAGAAGTCTACTTTCTAGTGCTCTTTGACCCTTGATGTAACCCAGCAGAGCTTGTGGTGTGTAAACTTGACTTGAGCGTTGAAGGAGTCAGCAGCTTGCGGGTGCTGTGACTCACAGATGAAATATTTAGGTCTCTGTGATGCTGGCTCCACCTCGCTGGGCCCTGAGCGCATGAGGCAGTGAGGCGCCATGTGTGCTCCGAGAGAGACCTGGCCCTGCTGTGAACTACTGACTGGAATCACCTCACTCGTCAGCCTCAGCCGCTGCACTTGTTTGAGCTTTCTGCTCGACCTCTCGGTGCCGAGCGCAACCGCTTTGAGTCACGGCTGTCAGAGTGAGCTGTGTTTGTGTGTTTTACATTTCTTCCTGAATTGGAAGGGCAAAATAAACAAACAGCGGTCAGAAAAAGGCACCGGAATTTATCTCCGTATCATCTCATGTCCTTATCAACAGAAATGCGCGTGTGTGTGACACACAAAGAGAAAATGTGTGTATCTGTGTCCACAGCTTTTTGGATGGAGGTTATAGAGTGTGGTGATGGAGGCTGTATCTATTGTATTTAGTGCGTGTGCATTTGAGAGTTGAATGAAAAAAAGTCTCTGGATCTCCAGATATGACGTTTCGGTATGGCCTTAAACTTTTTAAGGATGCGATGCCATTAATTATCGTTTTTGTATGTTTTAAGTGTTTTTGAAAGAAGTCTCTAATGCTCAACTTGACTTTATTTATTGGATCAAGAATACAGTAGAACAATAACATTTTGGAATATTATGATTTAATGGATGTTATGATTGAGGTGTTTTCTGTTTTAATATAGTTTCAAATTTTTATTGCTGTGATGGCAAAGCTGAATTTTAAGCAGTCTCCACTCCAGTGTCACATGATTGTTCAGAAATTATTCTAATTCGCTGATTTGCTTCTAAAAAAAACTTTTCATATTATTATCAGTTGATAACCATTATGCTACCTAATATTTTTATAGAAACTGTTCAACTTTTATTTCAGGATAGAAAAGAAAGATCAAAACAACATTTATTTATTTGGAAGAAAAGTATATATACGGTCTGTGTCTAAAGTGTATAAACAAATATTTTGGCAAGGCTACATTTTTATTTTTTTATTTTAATAAATTGTGAAAGTGTATCTGTTAAGTGTGTTATACTGATTCAGGATTCAAATGCCATGTCATTTTGGACATTGCAAAAGTATTGACTTTTTGCTTTTGTAAGTCAAACTTTTTTTTTTTTTTGGTTTTGACAACTTTTAAAATATGGCAGTGAATAAATGTTGATATTATGTGTTTTTAGTAAAAGGAAATGCATTTTATGTTCTAAGCTGTTATATTTAATAACTTGTGGTTAGGTTGTGAGTGGCTCCTTGAGAGAATACACTACATTGACCATATGAGCAATGACTGCTAATGCCATTGACAACTAATATTTTACTTGTTGATTAAATTTGCATGCTAAATAAGTTACATTGACCATGTGCTGTGCTAACTGCTCATTTCATTTTCAAATAGATAAAATTAACTGCTTCCAGAGCCACAACTCAATTATCTTGTAAATTAGTAGCGACCTTTTTGGATAATCTACTTAGTTTGTGTTTATCTGCAAATTAAGTTACTCAAACTCGATGTAGTTTTTTTGGTTGAACATAATTTAACTAGAGGATGTCATAACTCAAAAAGATTGATCCAAACTTTTTTTTAATGTCGACCCCAAATATAGGTTTTTAGAGTAGTTTTCACTTATTTTTGTGTTTCTGTGTCCCCCAGCATTGATAACTTTAAAATAGAATTTCCTCCATTTCATCTTTCCTCGGATTCACTTCAGACTGCATATTCACAGCTCTTGTTACATTTTTCTTTTGCTGTAGTGGTAGATTAAGTAGTGCTGCAGTGCCACCGCTGAGTAGTAGTGCAGAAAACACTGTCACAGTGGTTTAGTACATCGTTCTGTCTACATTAGAGCAAGAATCCAAACGTTGAAGAACAATTAACAGAATCCAATGTCCAGAAAATCCAGTATTTTTTTTGTAAATGAAGCTGAACGGGATTTCTAGATCGCCAAACCTACCTCAGTTTTAACTGTGCTTAGTTTTTTTCCCTGCCCTGCTATGGACATAAATCGTTTGGTTTGGTCACTCTTAAAATTAAAGCTTCACGGTGCCATAGAAAAACCTTTTTTTTGTCTAGATGGTTCCATAAAGAACCTTTAACATCTGAAGAACCTTTCTGTTTCACAAAAGTCTCTTCATGGTGAAAGAAGGTTCTTCAGATTATGAAAAGGAAAGAAAGAGATGGTTCTTTAAAGAACCTTTGACTGAATGCTTCTTTGTAGAACCAAAAATGGTTCTTCTGTGGCATCGCTGTGAAGAGCCTTTCAAGCTCCTTTATTTTAAGAGAGGTGTGCTATTACTTTTTGGATATAAAACAAAGAATTAATCTGGCACATAATAAAGTCATTAAAAAAAAAAATCTCATAGATTTACAGACAATCCTATCTAGAGACCAGAATATCATAGACATATGAGGGAAGACTCCTTCGACTTGGACCAGAAAGCAACAGTCAAGAACCACCCACAACACCCTAGTTTTGCATGGACAAGCATTACCATTTTAGTGCTCTTTAAGCTCTAATTCGAACCCAACAAATTTAGTCTCATTTAAGCTTCCATAGTTGGATTACAGTTAACTGATCCAAACGCCTTTTGAAAACATAAGCGCTGTGAGTAAAAATGGATTCTCAGCTCGACCTCCTTTTCTTTTCTTCCCCTCCACCTGGTAAGGCGATTCATTCATCAATAATTGATAATTGGTTAAGACAGGTGAAATGGAGAGGTAATTTGTTGAGTATAGGCAGGGTGCAGGCAGGGCCCGATGATTGGCTTTTTTCTCTCTCTTTCTCAGAACTCCAAGCAGAGTTTACTGAGTTCAGCTCCTCTCTTCTCGACGGCTCTCAAGAACGCGGCTGGCTGCTCGTAGCCACAGGGCTGTTCCTCTCTCGCTTGTTCTCTTATTCCATTCACTCTCTTTGTTTCAGGCTCCATCTCTACCTCATCTCTCAGCAGGGGTTGTCGATACTCCACGCACAGCTGTAATAGAACGGTTACTGATGTGCAGCTCTTGTAAAGAGACCACCAGAGTTTCAGATTTCTTCATAGCAAGACATAGCTTGTGACAGGTAGAAAGCAATGGCATACATGTATGCTGAATGTAGTAGCGGTTGAGGAAGAGGAGGGAATACTTATTGATTTCACACAATCGTCTTTTTTTTTCATTTGAAATCCCTTGATTCTATTTGTTCTGCTGCCTTTCCTTCCATCGTCATGTTTCTCCATCTGTCTCACTCTTTTTTTTGCTAATGAAACTCCAAATGAATTGGAGCACGCTCGCTGGTTTCCCTCCCTCCCTCCCGACTCTCTCCCACTTATCATTCTCCGCTGCACTCTGCCTCCATACAGCACATATATGTGGGGTTTGTCAAGAGAGACGTCTTCTTTCTCTGTACATCCCCAGTAATCTTTTTAAGAGAAGGGTGATAATGTGTTTGCGTAAACCCAATTAAGAAAAGGCGTCTGTGTCATCTTGCTCTCTTTTGGTTGTTTGCAGTCATTTTCACGTTTGCACACAGTGTTTGATTAGTCTCTGTTTGAAGATGTTGATTTAAGTTGGATGAATAGCCATCACAAACTTATCCGCACCCCACTTTGAACTCTTCAGTCCTGTAAAGATGGTGTGATTGTCTGATTTGGGTCTTTTTAGTGCTTGAAATTAAATGATCAGAATATATTTATATATTTATTTTATAAAATAACTTATTTTATATATTAGAAATTATATATTTTATTAACCTTTTTTACAAAAAAAATAAAATTAATAATTGCATGTTTTTTTTTATTTTTTCGAATCATATTAAACTGGTCTTAAGATGTTGCTAAAAAGAACATTATTTTGTGTATTTGGTGTAATGAAAGTTGTTTATGCGGTTTAAGGTAAAAAAAAACATATTCTACAAACTGTACATTATTGTTTCTCCTCTATGCCCTGTCTTTCTGAAACCTGTCGTTTTTTTTTTTTATAAAAAAAGCTCATTGTTCTTAAAAGTGAGGTGTGCTCTGATTGGCCAGCTATCCAGTGCATTGTGATTGGCCGAATACCTCAAGTGTGTGACTGAAATGTTACGGCCACTGATCTATCTATATATATATATATATATATATATATATATATATATATATATATATATATATATATATATATATATATATATATATATATATATATATATATATATATAACTGGATCGCTCATCACGGTCTAAACTGCCAACAGGCAGTGAAGCCACCGGAAGTGTTCGATCCGCCATCTTCCTAATCCCTACCAGCAGAGAGCACCATTGAGTTACATTCAAACCGCTGTCCTAAAATAACTCGATTTGTAGCTGATCAATCAAACGGGACTCGTTTTTTTGTTATTTGTAATAAAGTAATGTTTACTTCAGATGTTATCTGCAGTGTTTACGGTCTTTTGGGACAGGATAAGCGATATATTTAAATTGTGTTGGTGGGTGTGTCTGCTGCGCACTGGCGACACAGGTCAAACTGATCAAACACAAAAATGGCTTATTTCTTTATGAACTAGATTATTCAGGAATTATTAAACGAACGTATTAGTATCAGAAATGGATTTTAATATATTACAATGAATTTTACAATTATGTTGTTAATATTTCTCTATAATGAAATAAAAAAAATAATAATTTACTATCTGGGAAATAAAGCTTTGTATTTATTTCTTAAATCCGTACTGTATATAGTCAGTTATTTCTCTGAATAAATTCAGATTTCAGCACAAACACTTTGTAGTTTGTTATATGTGTTGAGGTCGTGTCCGTCTGATGTTTATCATGTTCATGATGCTCACTACTGTAATGAACATAGCTTTTTTATAAGTAGGGGATATTCCCAACATTTAAAAAATAACCGTTTACATGCATAGGGTGTTCGCATTGTAATAATGTACAGTGATACTTCATATTTATAAACACTGACTTGTTAGGTGATGTTTTCTCATTAAAATCATACAATTTCCTATTAATTCAATGGAACGTTTTCGCACACTAGGGATTACCAATATGGCGGCGCGGCGGCTTCACTTTAATGACGTCATGAGCAATCCAGTTCTATGTTATAGATCAGTGGTTACGGCCCTTAACATACTAAAGACAAAAGACAAGACGAAAAAAATAATGTAAAATGCGCTGCACACATCTGAATATTTGGGTTGAACTGTTCTGGAATAGTGTTGTAAATACAACTTAAAGCGTTAATTTACCCAAAAATGAAAATTATGTCATTAATGACTCATCCTCATGTCATTCCAAACCCGTGAGACCTCAGTTTATCTTCAGAACACAGTTTAAGATATTTTAGATTTAGTCCGAGAGCTCTCAGTCCCTCCATTGAAGCTGTGTGTATGGTATACTGTCCATGTCCAGAAAGGTAAGAAAAACATCATCAAAGTAGTCTATTTGACATCAAAGGGTCAGTTAGAATTTGTTGAAGCATCGAAAAAAAATTTTGGTCCAAAAATAAGTCATTAATGACACAATTGTAATTTTTAGCTGAACTAACCCTTTTAACCACTAATTTTTAGTCGTGTTGTCTTTTGGAAGGCCAAAGTAAGTAGTTTCGCTTTCACAAAAGCAAGAATCAAGGTTATGCCTCTTTTCTTTGTGTGAACGTGGGGGGTGTTATGCAAATCTTCCAACATCATGATGTAGACATGTGAGGGCGTGTTTAAACGAGGTGTTTTAGGGGGGCGAGAACAAGTCTAAACTTTTATATCTGTTTGGGTTTGAGACTTTAGTCTTTGCAACTTCAGGGATCTTATCACAGATTCTACCGACCTAAAGAACCTTGGCATCCATCTAAAAAGCTCTATGACCAGAATCATATCAGAACATGGCTAAATCAAATCACTTTTATCTTCCATTGCCACATTTGCTCATTCCTGTTGCGTGTCCCCAATCTGGCAACCCAGATGTGGAATAATGAGAAATCGCTCTTTTCAGTATTTTGGATTTGAACCATAGTACTATTTTCATCCATTAGCTGTCGATATTACACACTGCACCTTTAAATTGTATCAAGGGTAAATGAATTTGAGTAAATAGTGTGAGTTCATTTTGAAATCTAAAAACGATAATGTTCCAGTAGAAGGGAGTCAAGAGAACTCTGGCTCCGGTGCCATTTATAATTTTTAATGTTATGGCCAATAACCAATAAATGGCCAATACTAAAAACGCTTACTATTTTAATACTTAAAACGATTTTTGCAATTAGCTTGCATATATGTAATAGATTATCAATAAGGGTGGACAAATGAAGGTTGTTTATATTTTTAGGAGAAATAGAAGAGGAGATGGAGAACCCTGAAATGGTGGATCTCCCAGAGAAACAGAAGCATCAGCTGAGACACCGAGAGCTCTTCCTCTCCAGACAGCTGGAGTCTCTGCCCGCGACACACATCAGGTAACCTACAAAAAGCTTTGTCGATATTGTGGATACGCTTCATTCTGCGGTGTTCTCTCTAGCAGCCGACCGGCCTCACTCTTATTAGCGTCTGCGTGAGTCACACATCTCACGCACATACCGGCTCCCTTCAGTCTCTTTCATGTTCTGGCCTAATGGAATCTCCAGCACAGGAGAGTATCAACCTCTCGTTCATTCTCATCGCTACGAATTCAGAGGAGAGCAAGTGAAGTTTGAGTCTATCTCGTTTTTTCTCAAGAGCTTGTATTTTTTGTCAAGTCATCTATACACGTGAATAGAACCATTTAATGAGGATCATGCCCACATTTATTTTGGAAGTCGCTATGAAATCGATGTTCTCAGGAAAGCGCCCATTCAGCATGAGGCTGCCCTTTAAACCACCACATCCGCTCGTGTCCTACTTACAAACCTAGGTGCTGGCCAGGTCACGTCTGACTTATGTAAATCGTCTTTTGAGTTTGTGGAGAAAGTCGGACTTAAGGGTGGAGCGAGCTTGACCTTTCTGGATGAACAGGTTCTTCACTGTTTGGTGATGGACGGTGGGCGGTCAGCATCGACTCTCTCAGGGGTTGAAGCGATTCATCAAGTGATACGAATTTTCCTTCTGTTTTACTCATTTGCAGTGACTCAAAAACACTGAAAAGGATTATGTTTGGAAGCCTCTTTATTTCAGAATAGAGCTAATAGTTCTTAAATGTTATTATAATGTAACTGGCATTAAACACAACAACAGAATAAGTTCAAATTCAGGATTTACTCAGATCTCATGCGAGGGCTTTGGATATACTGCCAAAAATAATTTCTTATTCAGCGTTTTGTTTTGTTTTTGAGAAAATATCGAATTATAATTAAAACAAGATACAGATGATATTAACCCTTTAACTGCCCCACCAAGAAAAAAGCATTTTTTGTTTGCATTTCTTATCTCCTTATGTCATTAGTTACCACACTCAATGCATTTTTTTTCCAACACGTCCCATAATTTTTAAAACATTAGCTTAGCTTTTCTACATTTACCATAAAGTGACAAATCAACCATTTGGTTGAGCACGTTTTTGAAAAATTATTGAAAACATACTAAAGTTTTTTCATGGCACCAAGTAAAATAATTTTGTAAAGTTAGGGCTCTTACTGTGTAATCTG
The DNA here is from genome assembly GCF_023724105.1 of Carassius gibelio. Classification (NCBI taxonomy): domain Eukaryota; kingdom Metazoa; phylum Chordata; class Actinopteri; order Cypriniformes; family Cyprinidae; genus Carassius; species Carassius gibelio. The sequence goes on along the minus strand of NC_068412.1, from coordinate 11,024,868 downwards.
TCAAAAAAATATGCTTACCTTGCAAAATTTCACCAAAAACAGTTTACATGGCAGGAGTGATTTCTTTCTTTCTGACATCCATCAAAGAAGAAGTGTTGTGACAAATGCTGTTGATTTTTTTTTGGCTTAACATACCTCTACCAGATGGTAGAGATGGCTCAATCATCTTGAATTAAGTTAGGTACTCCTCTCAATAAGATATAGTGACTCAAAATGTGCTCAACCATTTGGTCGAGCGGCAGTTAAAGGGTTAAGTCTGGTTGTTAGAAAAATGTATTTAAGTTAAAAGGAAAAACAAATTTTCTCTGCTTTCCCTTATAAACTGCTTCTGTCATTTTTCTGATGTTGTAAATTGATCTTGTTGTAAGGATAATTAGATATATTAAATAAGAAAAAACACTTATAAAGTGTAATATTTTTTAAATATTATTTTTGGCCATTTTGCCACAATTGATATACTGGAAAGAGGCCAGGATGTAAAATTTCCATATATATACAACAGCTCTAATTTCCTGTGTAACTTTGTTGGTTTGATGTTTTCTAGCTCCGTTTTAGCTCTGGTACTAATTCATGCAAACTAAATCAAATACAGTTAAAAAAAAAAAAAAAAAAGATTAACCATTAACTTCTAAGAAATTCTAAGCATCGGTTCTTATATCTAACATCTTGGAGACCACGTTTATTTTAAAAAAAAAAAATTTATACTTAAAAAATTATTAAAAAAAAAAAAATCAAATAATCATTACTTGCAGTTGGCGACATTTAAATGAGCTGCTGTGAATGAATACACCTGTTTAACTACAACCAGCTAGGAACAATGGTCTGTTTCTGATACGTTTGGCTTCAAATGTTGAATGGGAGTCCATGAAACGAGTTTTAACATTCTAAATTGTGTAATATGTTTTTAAATGTAATAAGTACTATAATGCCGCATTTCCACCGAAATTACCCAGAACATTTGTACCAGGAACTTTTTTCCCCAGGAACTTTTTTCCCCCCAGACCTGTTGCTTTCTGCGTTTCCACCACGATGTAAAGTACCGGGAAGATTAGGCAAATAGTCTGGTGATGTAGGTCTGCGCGCATTCCTCAATACAAAGTACGCTGATTTTGGACGTGCATCGTCCTCGGTAGTTCAGACTTTGTGCATTCATCTCGGGAGTGTGATGTCCGCGACGATGCAAGTCCGGTAAATCTGCAAACAGTGTACTTGATAACTTCAGTCAGCTGACCATGGCTACTGCTATTTTCCTCTCTGTATATTTACAATAAAACGAAATGGGATATCAAATACCACTGCCTCCTTTCGTTTTCATTTAAACATAATAACAGCTGCAGAAATGTTCTTAATTCAGGGATATGTGTATATATGCACGGCGGATACATGAGGACTGAGCTCTCGCTGATCATGCTTCATTTCCGAGATCGGCGAACACATTTTTAAATAGGCGCTGTCTTTATAAATAAACCACAGATTTGAGTTTTAAACCACTACATTCTCGCCTGAAATATTTTAACATTTAATTTCATGACACATTAACAGTAATATTTAGCAAATGTTGATCCGAATAAATGGTGGTTGAATCCAATCAATGCTGCGTGAACTCAACCAATCAGAATGTTTAGCGCCCAAGTCCCACCCCCGAAAGTTCCGGAACTTTGAAAAAGTACCACCTCGCCAGCAGGGACTTTCTGAGGGGCATTTTATTTTTTACCCGGAACTTTTAGTTCCTGGTTCCTGCGGTGGAAACACACCGAGTACCAGGCCAAAGTCCCTAGTTCCTGGGTAAAGTTCCTGCGGTGGAAACGCGGCATTATACAGTAAATTCTTAACCTGAGCCAAACAGCAAAATTCTGTCAGTACTGTGAAGCAATTCAGATCTATTTAAAGGCATATGTGATTCAGTCCACCACTAAAACTGTGCTTTATGTTGTTCTTTTAGAGGGAAATGCTGCGTTACACTTCTGAATGAAACGGAAGCCCTCAAGTCCTATCTGGACAGAGAGGTGAGTGTCAAAGCATGCCGATGTGTTTTTGTGCATGTGCAAATGCTTTTGTTTGCATGAATTTGCTTTTCACTCTCTGTATCTCCATTCACAGTATGTCTGCAAGAGGGAAATGTTTATCTGACGTGTGTGTGCGCGCCTGCATGTATGAGAGCTAGTTTGAGTCCCGATCCAAATGAATAATTCAGTGTGTTGACCCAGTATGTTCCTCCTCATATTTAGTAATGAGGAGACTGGAGACTCTACAAAGAGTGAAGCCGGTCCTCTAAAATCTCAAACACTGGCCTTCTCCGGTTCATTTGTCTGTGTTTATACTAAAGGCCAGGAACATACGTTATGCACAAGCTTGTTCACCACATTACTAACGTGCTGTACTTGGTGTGTGTTCTTGTCTTTGATGCAACAATGCACAAAGTTAAGCTTAGCATTTGTTACTGTACTTTAATGCAGTGCAATGTTCTGGCCATAATCAAGTGTCTCTTTGCAGGATGCCTTTTTCTACTCTCTGGTATACGACCCTCAGCAGAAGACTCTGCTGGCTGATAAAGGAGAGATCAGAGTGGGAAATAAGTACCAGGCTGACATCACTGACCTCCTCAAAGAGGGTAAGATGTCTCTTCGCCTTATTGAGTTAGACATGGTCAAAGCTCTGAGCTCTTCAGATGAGACCATTAACACGCCACATATTCAGCAGCTGTTTTCTCATCTTGTTTTTCTCTCTTGTATCACTCGTCAAGTGTGTTCACATTTAAAAATAATACACATCATTTCTTGAGTAGGAAATGTGCGTATTAAAATTATTTCTGAAGGATCATGTGACATTGAAGACTGAAGTAATGGATGCTGAAAATTTCAGCTTTGACATCACAGAAATTAATTACGTTTTGAAATATATTTAAGTTATTACAATATTACTTTATTTTAGTCAAATTGTTGAGGATAAGAGACATCTTTTACAAAAAGCTTGGTTATTTGATACTTTTGGTAATGTGTATTTTATAGCAAACATTACTTGAATTCTTAATACATACTAGTGTACTAGTGGTTTTTAAGGATTTGTTTTAAATACAAAAACATTATTTCACGGGACACAGACATTTACTTTCTTTAACATACTGGTTGCTGAATACTGTTCAATTGCACTGAATAGAAACTGGAGCTTTCCACTTTACAAATTATTCAGACCGTTGGGAAACCAAGCTTGCTTTTCCCAAAAGCATCATAAAAATAAATAGATAATAGAAACCATTGCCACCCATTGCTTTGTAGAAAACACCGCTCGGATCGGTTTAATTTGTTCACAAATCATTTAGAGCAGTTTGTGAGAACTGAATCAACTGATCCACTGAAAAGATCCAACTCAAAGCAACAGTTTGATCATGAGTCACCACAATCAATTGCAGATAGATACAAATTGTTTCTTATGTTGAACATAAGATATTTTGAAGAATGCTGGTAATCAAACAGCTGATGGTCGTCACTGATGTAATAGTATTTCTTTCCTGCTTTGGAAGTTGATGGGGACCAACAACCAGGCCCGGACTGGCCACTGGGGACTCTGTTCAGGTTCATCTGTAAATACACTAAAGAGCTTTGTTTATTAAAGTAGTTAAGTATTAAACTGTTAGTATCTGTTAGGCTATAAGCATCCCATTATTATGATCATTATTCAGAATGCTGTGCTAAAGGACATCAATATCCATTGTAAAGTAACATAAATAAAATGTAGCAGAAGTAGATATTCACATGGATTTATTCTACAGCGAGGGAGGGAGCTAGAGCAGACAACAAAACACAAATGATTTTTAATATCAATTAATTCGTAATTAACTAATTATTAGTCACAGCCTAATAATTCAATTGTGTGTTCAGTTTTAGAATTTTTCAACAAATATATTGTACTAATTTTGACATGTAGGCACTTTAGAAAATGTGTTGTAATGCACTACCAGTCAAAAGGTTTTGATCAGTAAGAGTTTTAATGTTTTTAAAGATGTCTCTTCTGCTCACAAAGCCTGGAATGTTATTACAGCAAAACAGTAATATTGTGAAATATTTTTTGTTTAAAATAACTTATTTCTATCTGAATATATTTTAAAATATCATTTATTACAGTGATTACAAAGCTAAATGTTCAGCATCACTCCAGTCACATGATCCTTCAGAAATGATTCGGTTGAACTATTCCTTTAGTGATGGACAAAATCAAGTCCCGTCCTTGACTGTCGTTCCTTCTTTACTCATTTATTATTGTATGTCATAATACAGAAAAAAGATGATCACAAGTTACAATTTAATGTCGACTTCAATGCCCTATTAGAATCATCTCAAAATGCCAGATAGAACCCAATTCATAGCTTTCAGTCACGTGAGCGGCTTGAAGACTTGGAGGTCAGAACATCCATAGAACTGTAGTTCTCCATCTATTATTTCCATCATAAAACACTAAAATAAATATCAAAGAAATAACAGTTAAAAAAAAAGAGGAGGCTGAATAAAAAGGTTAAATCCACCTCGTCTACAGGACGCGAGAAATGTGGTGCGACGCAACAAAATGCTAAGCTATAAAACTCATCAGTGATGCTACACAGGATGCAGCACGACACGACAAATCCCATACAGTAAACTGCCTCGTTCTGTTAATGAGGAACTGAGACAGAGTTCAAATGTCCTTTAGACACAAGACCGACTCAACTTGTTGCAACACAGTGCTGTTGTGTCCGGTGTTAACACGGTTCACTGTTTCGCAATAACTCCACGTATGTATGCGCTCTTTTTGAAATGGGAATCGTTGCCACATTTCTTGTTAACTTCTTCAGTTTATCCCGTTTGTATTTGGCCAGTTTGGAGAAAGCCTTACCAAACCTGACCAACCAGGCGTTTGCAATCACCGAAAATTGAAGACACTTGTAAAAACGTGGATGGGTGAATGGAGATGGCTCCAGATCGGCGATGTAGTATTTGGTTTCCCAACAAGGTCCATCGCCCAACAGAAAATTAATTTTCTGAATACAAAATAAGCTGTATTTTCTTGCACTCAAACCTGCCAATCTAAATGAATCACTGTGTATGGGTTTTGAGGTAATTTGTAAATTACCATAGACTAGACTTATAGTCTAAATAAAACAATTTGCAACTATTACTGTTGTTATACTTGTCTACACTAGTTCGTATCATGCTTGTTATAGAGTGTGTGACGTCAAGTGCACAACCGCCGGTGACAGTAGAAAACTGTGCTGGTCGTGATGCTGTTGTCATGATGCTACACAGCCCTCATTAGATGAAGGATGGTTTCAGGAAGAAAGTGAAACAGAAATGTAGTGAATGTTATGTGTGGGTGTTGGTTTGTCAGGAGAGGATGATGGTCGGGAGCTGGAGAAACTGGAGGAGAAAGTGTGGGATCCCAGCAGCCCCCTCACCGAGAAACAGATCGACCAGTTCCTCGTCGTGGCTCGGTGAGATCCCACAGCGGGAACACATTTGCTGTTTTGTAGCGAAGAGAACATTGCGGTTTAAAGACAATAAACAACAAAATTTCTGATGATGCCTCCCAAATAATAGCAATTTTTTAAACCACTCTATACCCTGTTATTTCAAACTGCATATTTTGCTTGCTCTCACTCACTCATTCTCTTTCACATTTTTTCCCTCTCTTTCTCAAACTTCCCCCACGCCCCTCCCCTGCAGGTCTGTGGGTACGTTTGCGCGGGCTCTAGACTGCAGCAGTTCAGTTCGGCAGCCCAGTCTGCACATGAGCGCTGCGGCAGCCTCCAGAGACATCACACTGGTGCGGCACATCTCACTTTCTCACACTCTCGCACACTCCACACGCTGCTGGAAGACTTCACACTGTAGTTAAGCTCAGCAGCCTCATACTAGTTAATGGCAGACATTTATAGATAGAAAAAAGAAAACTTGAACCTTTTTGGATCATTAGTCCACTTCTAAAACTGATTGTAATACCTAATTTTACAGTATTATATGTAATAATATAATAAAAAGCTTTCCATTGATGTATGGTTTGTTAGGATAGGACAATATTTGGAAGATATAACTATTTGAAAATATGAGGGTACAAAAAAACTCTAACACTTCTTAGAATATCTTAGAATATCAGACACTGGAAACTCATGTTTGTTTTTTGTCTAAAAGAGAAAATAGATATCTAATAACAGTATTTGATGAAGCAGGGGTGTATGAAAAAAAAAATCCAGTTTTATTGTTAAAGTCACAGTTTGTGTAAACGATGACCGTTTTAGGATGATAGATCGACTGAAAAGAGATTACAGTGAAGCATATTGCAGTCAAAATTCATATGCAATTATAAATTCAGTTTGTATCCATGAGCTAGTGCAGAGAGTGAAAGGCCATTTAAACCAACATCTTGTGTTGCATTAAAAAAAGGAACCAGCTCATGTTCCTTTCTTTTAGAGCTGAAAAATAAACCTTTTGTTGTGTAAGAACAGATGTGTTTAAATCAGTCAAAAGTCAATTTAAGATTTGCAGATTGTTGATACTATTCTGTCATAATGGTCAACAAAAACCTCTACTCGGGTTTGTAATCGTTTATTTAAAGTCGAAATCATATTAAACAACCCCGACTGAATAATTATACATGACTAATGGTACTGTTTTGAAGTTTAGTCTAAATGTTACTTTCATTGACACAAATTCAAGGACAAAACGTGTAATGAATAATAGAAATACATTAGAATGGATAGTTTCATTAATTTAAATGTATAGATATTTCAAGCCTACTTTTAAAATTAGCATTTTTTGGTTTTGGCGTCAGTCTCAGCGTTTTTCGTTTTGCGTAAAGGTAAAGTGTGCCAAAGTTCATCAACAGTAATGATCAAAATAAGAACTGTTACACACAGCTTTCACGAATGCCATTGGTCAGTCAAACTCAAGCCATTGAATCATTGCCACTCATCATTTGAGTGGCAACATGTTATTAGAATTTAATGTGCACAGTGATCACTATCATCTCAAATAATCACAGATCAAATAATCTCCACCAGGCGATCATGTAATAATTGCGCCAGGCTTATTGCCAGCTCAATGTTCAGTTTTAGCCTATAGGCAGTTTGAGAAGAACATCAGAGCACTGTTTTCACTCTCCAGCCACCCAGCTCTGCCCTTTGTGTACAAAAGATGAAGGAAAGATGCCCGAGGGCAACATCCCCACGCATAAACACACACACTCTCATGCTGCCCACACAATTCATCTAGTTTCAATATTGTGTTGTTCCCAGGATTGAGCAATTCAGATTTCCAGCTGAAAACAATGGACCGTTTGGTGATGAATCTTGGATTTGAGCCATCATTTCTGATGTGTTTTTATTTCTTTTCAGTTTCACGCCATGGATACGTTGCATAAGAACGGCTACGACATGACGCGGGCCATCGCGGCGCTGGTACCCCAGGGTGGGCCGGTGCTCTGCCGGGATGAAATGGAGGAATGGAGCGCCTCCGAAGCCAATCTGTTCGAGGAAGCGCTCGAGAAATACGGCAAGGACTTCACTGACATCCAGCAAGACTTTGTGAGTTTGTGTTTGCACAAGCAGAAGGGCGATTTCTTCAGTTTGTACTACAGCATAGCGTGGCTTTGAAAAGATTTGAACAGCATATGCTTAGATAATTGTGGCAGTAATGACTGATAAACTGCCTTTGTTCAGGGGACAGCGAGTGTGCCAAGTGTGCGTTTAACTCTGCCATCTGCTGGTCGATGGGTGTATGTGCAGTACTGAGTGTTTCAGCTCTGTGGTTCAGTCAGAAATCTCTACTTAGAGAAACAGGGAGGAGCCAGCCATGGAAAATGGGCACACCCTAAAGAAGTCAACCAGATCATTCAGGGACACAAAGGATGGGGAATGGAGCTGGAATTCTGTTTGCCATCATGAGCGGATTTGCTTTAAAAAGCTTCACCAAAAAGGAAAACTGTCACATTTAATCATTTTTTTTTATGTTGCTTTTTAAATCCATACGATTTCCTTCTAATGGTTAAGAATTTTCATGCCAAAACGTTTGTCAAAAAGTGACAAAAACAGAAAGAGCTCCATAAGAGTCTATATGACTCATTTCAAATCTTTGTAAACCATATAAAAAACTATGTATGAAACCGACCAAAATGTTAATTATTATTCATTTATAATCTACACCAACTCAAGCTCCATCATTGAGTGATTCAAACAATTATAATGTGTGAGACTCATTCGTTCACTGATCCGTTCTCAAGTTCAACTTTATGATCTGACTCCGTGATCTGGGAGTTAAAAGGTTTTAAAATGGCATTCCAAACATAGATTATTGTTCATATTCCAAACATAAAGGAAGATACTTTTTTTTAATATTCTCCATTTATTGAAAGTCAAAAGATGTAACCAAAACTCTAGCACATTAGGAAGACATTGGCTGCATCCGAAAACTGAAAAATGCTCTCTTCGGAAGTTCGGAGGTCACATTCCAAGGTCGTGAGGCATCACGGCACGTCCGAAATCAATGTCCGCTTAATTTCCTGTCTCCTGAGATGCCTTCATCTGGCCGGTTTTTGAAGGCAGCATAGATGTATCCTTCGCTGCCTTTGATATCCCACAATCCTGTGCGTTCCATTCTGTGACAGTAAAGCCAAAAAATAAAGATGACGTCTGAAAGTTGCGGTCGGTGGTCAGTTTGTGTGTAAATGTATGTTTCTGAGCAACACTTTTTAGTGAGAAATTAATATTGCAGTAATGAAAAAAAAAAGCCTAAAATAAATCTGTTAATTTTGTAAATTATGTCTCCTCTGAAGACTTTAATTTAACTGCTCAGTTTATAGAGATTGCTATTACAATGTCTTTATAAGTGTCAAAGTTTTGGTTTGCGTGGATGTCCTATGAGTTTGAAAAGACATGAGGATAACAAAATTATCATGACCTGGTAACCTACCCATTGTAAATATGGGGTAAAATATAATAAACAGCAATTTGTTAATGATTTTAGTGAAGTATTGATTCTAAATGATCTTTTATTTTCCTGTTCCAGCTTCCTTGGAAGTCTTTGACCAGCATCATTGAGTATTACTACATGTGGAAGACCACAGACAGATATGTTCAGCAGGTAATCCAACACGGCTGTCTCAAGTAGAAAACCTAGATAGCTTTCACATTGAGACTAACTGGATCTTGTTTCATACAGAAACGATTAAAAGCAGCCGAGGCTGAGAGCAAGTTAAAGCAGGTTTACATCCCAAACTAGTGAGTATTTCAAAAGGTTGAAGTTCAACCCTGGATTTTGCATTTCTCCATAAGCTTTGAGTGATTGCACTTTGACCAGATGAAATCCAGTAACTGTCATGGGCTTTTTTTCCTACAGTAACAAGCCCAACCCTAACCAGTTGAGCATGAACAGCGTGAAGCCAGGCCTCGTGAATGGAGCAGGGGCACTTCCAGGAGCACCGGGCCAGCCTGTCGGATTGGGCAGAGCATGCGAGAGCTGTTACAGTGAGTATTTGAGACACTCTCAAGGACTTCAGATGTTTAAAGAGATTTTAAACTTAAAGGACCAGTTTTATTTTTATCCCCTGATAATGTTTAGTCAAGATTTCTCCCATCACAAACAGTCATCATGTAGTTTTCTCTGACATAGATATAAAAGGGATAGTTCACCCAAAAATGAAGATTCTGTCATTTATTACTCACTCTCATGTCGTTCCAAACCCATGAGACCTTCATTCATCTTTGAAACCCTGATTATGATATTTTTGTTCAAATCCAAGAGCTTTATGACCCTGCATAGACAGCAACACAACGGATATGTTCAAGGCCCAGAAAGGTCGCAAGGACATTGTTAGTTGGTTCAACTGCAGTTATGAAGCTACGAGAATATTTTTGTGTGCAAAGAAAACTAAACGAATGACATTATTAAACAATTTTTTATTTTCAGTGACAATTGACAGTATCATGTACAGTGTTGAGGAAAGTTACTTTTAAAAGTAATACATTAAAATATTGTGTTACTCCCTAAAAAGTAACTAATTACGTTACTATGTTACTATTTATGGAAAGTAATACATTGTTACTTTCGCGTTACACTGCGTTACTTTTTAAATATGAGCAGGGCTTGATTGTTTTTAATATAAGAAGTTCTATTTATAGCAAATTTAAAAGCCCTTTCAAACCAAAACATTATGTATAACCTCAGGCTGAAGGAAACGTACATTTTCATCTGTACAGTAGAACACAGAAGAAATAGGTTCAACACTCTTAACCTGTTATCCTGCACCCTGACGCCCGCGTCCTCAACTCCCCTCAACTCACACGTGTCAGTGTTTATGAATAGATTAAATGAAACAGGACAAATTTAATCTTGACACTATATATCATTATAAAGATCTAAGCCTCAAGCATCGACGACAGATCGCTGTTTTTCGATGGAAAGCTTATAAAGACTGTATTTGCTACATTTGTGTAAGCAGTACACATTAAAACATGAAAAATGAAAACGCTGTACATACCAGATCCGTCGTAATAACGAGTCATAAACACATCCACAGGTTTAGTTAGAAAGGTTAGGGTCCACTGAGCGACATCTCATGAAGCACTTTTAGTCCAACGAAGCAATAACGTTGTAATATGGATCATAATTCCTTCGTTTACATTTCAGTTCTTGAGCGACTGAATTGTTTGCGTCCTTTTTGGAATGAGTCACGCTAAGAAACTATGTCTTGGAAGTAAAAAAATGGCATGGTTTTGCAGTGTACAGTGTCACAGACAGAATGAGAATGTAGACAGTCCCAGAAAAATATTTGCAGGAATCTCATTTTTCATGATATCTTTTTCAGATAAAAAAAAAACCCCAATGAAGCACAAGTGTTATTTTATCTAAAGTCATTTTCACTTATTATCATGGTTGAACTAGATCATCAAAGGTCAGCAGCAAAGATAGTAGTTAATAACATGGGATAAATCTATCTGTGTTATTTTTGCGTCATATGCTGAGTTTGCATTTCACTGTTTTAATTAATTTTTATGTATACTAAAATCAGTTTGTTTTTTTTCCAAGGGGAATGAATTAATGCACATTCACATTTAGTTAACACAGCGCACACAACCCCCCTGTACTTCTGATTTCTCCCAATATGGGGACAGAAGACTTGTCAGTCAATAAATGGAAAACATTTAAACAATACTTTTTTTTAAAAAGTAACTCTCATATTTTCTTGTAAATTAAAAAGTAATGCTCTACTAGTTACTTGAAAAACATAATCTGATTATGTAATTCGTAATGCGTTACCCACAATGGTGCTTTAATGGTGCTGCTTTTTAGGTAACATTTTCAAACCCCAAAAATGCCTTTTCATGCAAGTGAACAGAAAACTGTTGTTTAAACGTCCCCTCAAATGAAAACTGTTACAATGTGTTCTGTAAGTTTAATAAAGCTTAAATATGAAAAATAAATATATATGTACACATACATTCGTGTATCAGATGCACGTTGATATTCTGATGTTTTTTTTTTTCAATCACATTTTACTAATTCCAAACCACATCAATCGTAAGTACTATTGATTTTGTATTTTATCATTTATAAGTTAAATATAATAATCCATGAAGACTGGAAGTGAAAAACTGCTTGTATTCAGGTGCGCAGAATAATTAGGCATGTTTTTTTTTACTGATAAATTTAGCCAAAAAAGAGGTTTAACTCGGACTGAAACGTAAAGAATGATTAAATCCCCATGAGAAATATTCAAAACTAATGCAATACAGAAATTGCAAAGACAAGACATGACTGTTGGACAACAAAATGCTCACTGGGATTTTGGGGTAAGAAAAAAACACAGGTGAAGAAGAAACCCATTACATTCTGAATTATGATGAAATACATTTGACTAATATTTTATAGGCTTTATGGACATCCTCTGTAACACTGTTTGAAGAATTTATCTTCCAGAATCTGGCAGTAAGTTTTAGGAGCTAATTTTTAGTCAGTAATGCAAGACAAACTTTTCAGGATAGAAGATGGAATAAAAATGAGCTCCTAAAACTTACTGTGTGAACTATCCCTTTAAACTACAGCGAGTAGAGCAGAGTGGAATTGGAAGGAGCTTGATGTGTTTTGTTTGTGTGCAGCCACTAGCTCGTATCAGTGGTACTCATGGGGGCCGCCCAACATGCAGTGCCGACTGTGTGCCTCCTGCTGGACTTACTGGAAAAAGTACGGAGGTCTGAAGATGCCAACCAGACTGGATGGAGAGAGGCCCGGACCCAACCGCAACATGGTGGGTGTAAAGTGAATTCTCTCCGAACATGCTCCACGGGGCTCCGAGTCAATTCTTCACATGAAATTGAGTTGTTTTATTTAGTCTGTTTTTCTTGTGCTGTGCAATTCTCTTTTATTATGCCTCTTTGTGAATGAGTGAAACTTTCTTTCATTTATGTTTAAAAGTGAAATTCATGGACTTTAACAGAATTAAAATGCAATATTTAGATTTCGCTGTCACCCAAGACTTGACTTTCATCTCTCTGTCTGTGTTCAGAGTCCTCACGGTCTGCCCATGAGACACAGCGGAAGCCCAAAGTTTGCTGTGAAGACCAGACAGGCTTTCTACCTTCAGACGTCTCAGCTGACGAAAGCTGCACGCCGCGTCTGCCAGGACCTGCTGAGATCCAGATATTTGGCCAGACACCCGTACACTCCTGTCAACACTGCCGCTATCAAAGCAGAGTGTGAGTATCTGCTGTGAGATATGAATGTGGTATTTTAAGAATAATACCGCATTTAATAACTATTTAAATAAAAGTTTATACTTAAAGGCTCAAAAATTTGATAAACGAGTAAAACAAAAAAAAACAAAAAAATTTAATTTTAATATTTAGATTAGAAGGCAAAACATTTTTTTCAACTAATTAACTAAGTTGGGAGGTAGTGCCATATGACATTTTATTTTATTTTTTGCAACCTTAACATGTCTCAAAAAGATCAAATATTTCATTTTAATGTTTATTAATATCTGATATATAAGATACTTATTACAACTGTCACAGTCTCGAGAATATACAGGGATCCTAATATAATATAATATAATATAAAAAGTCTTTATTATAATTTTTTTCCTTCATGTTTCCTTATAGTCGTTATACCACAGGACTGATTTGGTAAACAAATGTTAATGGACCAGAGCTAACATGGACTAACAATGAACAGTTGTACTTTTATTAAAAATAATAATGTAACAAATGTATTGCTTAGTGTTAATTAATCCATTAAATATAGTTAACAAGTGGAACTTCGTTTTAAAGTGTTAGTTCTAAAAAAAAAAAAAAGAAATTTTATATGTGAATAAAAAGATACAAATTATGCTAAACTATTATTACTGCATTCTTTGAAACAGGCTTTTTTTTTTTCTTACCCCCTGACGAACACCCAAAACTGAACATATAATGGAAAACATGTTCATACAATAATCAATCTGCTTTTTTTTTTTATTAAAAGAGTGTTGTGTCATTGACCCTGTACTGAATTACCACAGCAATTTAACCCTGAGTAGAATACATTCTTTTAATAGCATTTCTTTTTTTACATATTTCAGGTGCGGTTAGGTTGCCAGATATGTCCAAGAAGCTTCCATCTCTAAAGCAGACTGTAAGGAAGCCTTTAGAGTCGGTGGTTCGATATCTGGGTAAGTGAAGCTGTCTTTCCTTCCAAAGGTGTTTTTTCAAGCAAACTCGATTAAATCATGTCTTTTCACACCGTGTTCCAGAGGCCCACCCCCTCCCACCCAGATCAGATCCTCCACGAGGACCCACCATTTCCATGGGTAGCCTGACGCCCATTAAATCCACACCCATCCTCAACAACGGCTCCCCAACCATCCTGGGCAAACGCAGCTACGAGCAGCACAACGGTTTGGATGGTAAGCCATCGTCGGGTTTCTGAGCTGCCCACACCACACACTCTCTTCCTACTCTTCTTGCAATGTCTTATTCACTTGTCTTAAACTCTCCCACTCGTATCTCCACCAGCCCTCATACAGGAAATCACACATACACTACTTTAATCTCTGAATGGCTTTCATGGTTGTCATGGTAACAGACCAGCAGTGACTCACATGGATCATTAGTCCTGCGGGAGGTCAGATCCCAAAACACAGACTAAAGGCACCGTAACCGTCGATTCAAAAGGAGGGCTTCCTGAGCACGTGGCGCAGATGTTAGGAACACTTATGTATGCTCCCCTGTCACATTGTGCTTCATTACCCTCTAGTCTCTGTGAAGGCTTTGGAGGGAAACCAATGTTCGCCTGTTATATAAAATCCTGATGAGCTTGGCACCATTCTGTCCAAAGCAGCAAATCCTTTTTTTCTTCACCCCCATGCTGCTTTTTCAGATTGCTTTTACATTTGGGGTCTTAATGCACTTGTTCTTTGGTGGTGTGAGCCTCAATTATAATGTAAAGGATGGGGTTAGCAGAAGAGTGCATGTAGTACCTCTTAGAACCAGTAGGAGACAGGTGAAACTGTAGAATGGAGCAGTGTCTGGAGCCTCAGTGACGGTAGCTTTTTTTTTTTTTTCAAAACCTGGTAAGCTGCTCTGATATGTACTTCCTGCCGCATGGGCAGCTGTCTTCTAAGGTAGCATCCTAATGGAAATGAAATATCATAGGAGACTATTTTTGTGTGCTCTTCATAGGCAGCAGCTCCATGTGCCGCACAAAAAGCTCTCTTTATTTAAGCACACTAGAGATTCACCTTCATTATTATCCTCTATCACAATTAATATTTACAAATACCAAATATTCTATATACCATATACGACACAAATGTATGTTCATATTAAACCAATTATTTACATTTTATGATTTTAATTAGTTGTTAAAATAACTTCTTTTTTTTATCAATATACATATGTATATTCCCTCCTGGTGGAATGACCTGCCCAACTTAGTCCGAGTTGCTGAGTGCTTATTCATCTTTAAGAATTGACTAAATACACATCTCTTCCATCATTATTTGTACCTTTATCTCTCTATTCTATATATATTCTTGAATTATTAATACTGTGTTCTTCAGGTCCAACTAATTCTTTGGTTTTCTAGCATTTTTGCATATTTGAACCCTTTCCAATAATGACTGCATGATTTTGAGATCCATCTTTTCACTCTGAGGACATATGCAACTATTACAGAAGGTTCAAACACTCACTGACGCTCCAGAAGGGAAAAAAACATGCATTAAGAGCTGGGGGATGTGTACATTTTTCTTATTTTGCCTAAATATCATATTTTTTAAATGTAGTACTGCCCTTCAGAGGCTAGATAGTTACATGTTTCCCAGTAGACAAAACAAGTTAAATTTACCCTGATCTTCAAATGCAAAAAGTTTTCACCCCCTCCCCGGCTCTTAATGTAAATTGTTAGGTGTAAATGCATTTTACCAAAATGTATAGATGGATTTATTTCCTTTCTTTCTCTCTATGTGTGTGTCAGGGTCCAAACCTAAAGTTCTGGTTCCTCAGTGGGAAATAATGGCCAAAAGGGTGTCTGAACCAAGCCGAACTTCCTCTGGCCTGCAGGATGAGGTTCATGAGCTGGACTGACCTCTGCTTTGACATCTGACTGCTACACTCTGACCAGATGAGCAGGTAAAGCTGATGACCATTTCTAACGCATATATTCTCAACCGGTACATTTAGTAGCTATTCTAATAAATTTGATCTTTAAAAAAAAAAAAAAACTTGCATCAGATGTAAAATATGTATACTGTTCAAAACTGACAGTAAAGGCATTTATAAAGTTACATAAGATTTCTGTTTCAAATAAATGCCATTCATAATCTTGAAAAAAAGTTTCCACAAACGTTTTAAGCAGCAGTGTTTTTTTTTATTTATTTTTTTATTTATTTTTTTTACATTAGTAATGATCATTACTATATAATAACATACAAAAAAACCCTCCTAAATTTTCTTAATTCTTGTCCATATATATATTTTTTTAAATAATGTAACCCTTCAAACTAGGGCTGTTAATTAATTACATTTTTAATGTATCAATTTTGTTTACAACTTTCAATTCTGCAAATGACTTAATTTGAATAAAATGTGATTTATATTGTTTTTAATACTCTAAATCCAATATATTAAAGCAATAATTGGTGTCTTGTGTTGTACTACAAACTCTGACAGCATCTCTTTAATGCTCAGGTGACTCGAGAGATTTTTTTCAGCTCTCAGTGACGGATGGACCTAAGAAAGGATCTGCGGTCAGAAAGCCATGTCCAGGCGGCCCATTTTTACAGCTGAAGCCATTAAAATGACTGCAAAGCCCTGACGTCTCCATGGGTTAAAACAGCCTGTGGCCAATCGCAGGACTGATCTGATTGTACAGGACTGATTATTATTATTTACCATTGGCTGTTACTTCTCTCAATGTAATTATAATTATTATAATTATTACAATTATTATCACTGTTCTTTTTTTTATCAAGTATAACCATTTTCTTTTTAATGACTTGAGAAAATGTAAGAATCTTGAACGTTTCTATGGCTCTCAAACCATAATGTAAAGGTGGAATGAACTGTCATTTTTGTCTCTTGCGTTGTTTTGTAACATGACAGCTCCACGCCGACGTGAAGGACTATATGACGTTTCTCTTCGTTTGGATGCTTGTATTCTCCGGTTCTGTTAGACCGTCCTGCCACAGTGGTTTAAATTATTCAGAACGACAACAGAACGTTCTTTTTCTACCTTTTTCACGAGTATTGCGACTGCTCCTATATGTAATTTCTCTTTTGTGAATATGTAAATGAAAAAAGGAGGGAGACGTTATTGTACAGTGGTGCATTTTGGGCCATTGGTGGTTATCAAAGCTTGTTGTAATGGATTTGCCATGCACACAGCGTATTCTTTGAAATGTCTTTTTGTAAGGAAATCTCCCCAGCTCTCTCATGCATACACGGAGAGGTGATGCAAGGGATCTCTGAAAAGGTACTTCCCTATTAATACAATGATGCACCTTCTTAAGAATGAGCTTGTATGGCAGTGGTGTTTTTGGTATTTCCTCATGTATATGCATGCAGCAAAAAACAGTGTTGCTTCAGGCCAGGGATATGTGATACAACCCAGTTTACTCTGCAGTTGGCTTATCAAATATTGATATCTTTAGACCGATGCAGAGTTTCGCACACTCTTCACACATTTTCCTTTAAAACAAACAAAACAAATTTCAATGACATGGATGTGTGTGTGTATGATATATATATACACACACACACACAACAGACTGTAGTTGTAAACATTTTTGGAAAATCTCAAACAGTTATTTGTAATTTGACACTTGCAACCAAAGATACAGAGATTAGCAGTTTAAAGGATGTATTTTTGGGGAATGATATTTTTATAGTTACGTTTTCATGAACTGCCATAATATCTCAAATGAAATGGGTAGAATATAGGCTTATTTCATTCCTTACAAAAATAGCATCAATTTGGAGTCACTTGTGGTGGGGGAAAAAATTATAACCGATAACAGGCGAACTATATTTTAATGATTTCATTTGTTATTAAAGGGACATATAATCCAAAAATAAAAAGCTATCGTTTACTCACCCGCATGTTGTTCCAAACCTGTATAACCTGTATTTTTTTCTGTGGAATATAAAAGATATTTTAAGAAACATTTCAGTGTTTTTTGTCCATGCAATGCAAGTCAATAGTACCAAACATTTGTTTATCAGCATTCTTTAAAAGCGTATCCACTTTTGTATTTCATTGAAATAATCAAGTTATGTGGGTTTGGCATGACGTAGCTAATTAACTTTGATTTTTGGGTGAGCTTTCCCATTAAGTGAGGTTATATTTTCTAGAAAAGATAGATAATGGTCCTGCAGCCACAGGGTTTTATGTCCCGGATTTTAACATAAGACACCCAATACTTAAATGTGTTAATTAAACTTAATTGTGATATTAATATGCACCTGTGACTTTTAATTGATCATTTGTTTTATTGTATTCCTGCCACATAATCAAGCACTGTCTATAAGTTTGACATTTGCTGTGCCTCATGTTTGGTTACATGAGCTTTTCAGCCTGCAGCCTTCGAGCTAGAGGCACTTGGACTCGTATCTGACACCGAATCTTATATTCTGAACTTTATATGAATTAAAATTAATAAGTACAAACAGCGTATAATTAATGGAAACATGATTTGGTTAGGGACCTAGGCTCGACAAGGTTGACTCGGACCCAACAGTAGCCAACCTGGAGTACTGGCCCCACTGGCTGTTTTCCAGTCTTATACCACAGTACTTAATATTTCAATTATGGCCGTGGTACATTTTTTACCATATTAACACCCTAACAATGTTATCAATATGTAAAGGGGGTCATATGATATTTAGCTCATAAAAATATGATCTAGAAAAATATATTTTACATTTTAGCCTACAATGTAAATTGTGTAGCCTATTACATTACAATACTATAATTCTCTTACATAATTGACTAAGAGATTTCGCACGTTTTAATAAACCGCTAATAAAAATGTCAGTTTCCAATGCTTTGAATTAAAATAAAAGTTCCGCTATTGCCATTTTACAGTTAAATCGTTCGATCACCCCGTTCTCAGAATCAAATCAGGTATGCTCGAATGAGTCGACTCGAGATTCAGTTTAGCCAGTGAACGATAGCAGCAGCTCAGAGTCTGACCAGGGGTGCGTTTCCCAAAAGCATCGTTAGCTAACTATGGTCGCAAGTTCTATTCAACTCTATCGGTAACGACGGAAGTTGCGAACTTAGTAGCTTTCGGTGAACACATATTTTAAAAACCAAACGACACATCACAAAGATCCGATTCAAAAGCATCATTCGACGCCGAATCGTACGTCACTACTAGGCAGGCTGCTCGCTGTGTTTTGAAACGCAGCCGGTGTCTGAGCATGTGCTGTTACTGCTGCAGTGAAGTAAAACATGTCAATTATCACCGGACAGCGGCGAGAGGACAGAGAGAGCCGGCTACAAATGTATTCAGAGGGGCAACCGGTGTAACGGTTTTCTGTTTAATTCTTCTGTTTAACACCAAAACGAGGCCCGGCTCCTCTACACATACAGCAGCGGAAGAATAATAAGGTAAGTCTCGCCGGCTTTTACGATGTTTCATTAGACCCAGTCGAGTTTCCTGCATGGGCTACCCCACAATTCCCACGAGCTCGAGTCAGAGTAAACCGGTGCACCTTTCTGAACGTTTGTTTACTCGCCCCACCAGCTCGCTGTTTGACGGACTGTTATCAGTTATCACCCAAACATGCGAACGAGGAAGTCAACGCTGTCATCCCCATCGCACGTTTGATCCTAAACGCGTTAATTTGCGCGCAAATCTTTAATTTAATCTTTAATCTCTAAAGGAACTTGCTTAAGTTTGACCATTTGCAGTTTCTTTGTTGTTCGATATAAAAACGACAGGAAACTTTATGCAAGGTTTTCACTAGAAGAGCGAAGTGTTGAGAGTCGGTCCTGCGGTTGTGGAGTGTGTCTGCGCAGCGCTGCAGGGCTCGGTCACCATGGAGACCTGCGCTGCGGCTGCTGTCACGACTGCGGTATATTCGGTCTCACGCGGATACCCCTCCGATTCACATATCACTAACATTTCGTGTTATGGTGAACATGTCAGGTGCCAAACCAAGTCGCATCATTATATTTGACGAAACTTCATAAACAGACAGTATTTGGAATAAACCGAGTTCACATTCTTGACACGTATTGGGGTCACTCGCTATAAACAGACCTTTGGCACTGGCTTCTCACTTCTTCCGTCTCAGTCACCCAGTACACAATACCTATAGAAACACGATACGTGCCCTTTAAGAGGTCGTTCCGGGATAATTCGGATGGGTCGGTCGATATTTACTACGCTGACTCTGCTCATATTTCAGACCGCTAAGCCGAAGCCCTGCTTACATCAGCAGCGCGAGATCAAAGACACTCAAAGCTTACTTGATTAAATCTGGGGATTTGGTGTTTAGTGTGTCAGATCGGCTCCACTGCCCTCCACGCAGTCTCACTTGCCCACATCTCAATCTTTCTTCTCAAAATAAGACGTGCAATTATGGTAAATGTCGGTTTGTCGTTATTTTATTCTTCAGAGAAGACTTGCCGGGTCAGTCTTTTTTAACATCACTGTGGCTTGGCCTCTCTGTTAGGGCTCAGAAGTTGTTCATCTCTTGGTGCTGATGACCCATATGTTGGCAGTCTGGTGGGTCTGGGACATACTTGAGGTCCTTTCGGGGGAACAAACTGAAAGGATAAGCTCTTGGGCTGCTTCATAATCACTTGAAATAAAAAAATAAAAAGGTAAATGAGGACTGATTGCAGAGAGGGACTGGGTGGTCCTGATCCACCTAATCATGAGCTTGGCCCACCCTGAGAGTCCTAAGGCCAACCGTATTTTAAAGCAGCTTCCAGACCATATTCAACTACCATATTAGTAGCCTTGTGTTATTTTAGAATTATTTATATAGCCTACTTGTAGTATGTATTATTATTTTTGAATTCATTTTTACATTTTCAGTTTTAATTTTAGTAGTTTGTTTAATGTAGTTTAATGTAATCTTTTTACCTTTTAGTTTTTAGTAACATTTAGTGTATTTCTATTAGTTGCCAAGGCCGCATTTCTAATGTTTTTATTTATTTATTTATTTATTTTATTGAACATTTCCATTTAATATTTTATATAAAAGTAAAAAAAAAAAAAGTATTTAAAAGCTTTAGTTCACAATAACAATACTGGTAGCACTACAGTACTTTTTCCATGTTAAATTATTTAAGACAAAAATTATTTATAAAAATGATAATCCAGATAAAAAAAAACTCACATTATATAAAGGTTAAACAATTTATTGGAAGCATTTAATGTTGACATTCACGTACAGTATGTCTCTCTCTCTCTCTCTCTCTCTCTCTCTCTCTCTCTCCGCCTTTCAAAAACATATCAATTAACCAATAATTATGTGACTTATTTAGCCAGTCCTTATTATTAACAGCTTTCAGCTATTGTTTTTCTTTTCTTTTTTTAATTTGTGCCTCATTAACGCTGATGAGTGAAACTCTGGATGAATTATCCATCTCATGCTGAAGAATTTAATGAAACTGGTTCTGCCTCTGTCATGAAACATGATCGTCCTTTAACAGCTCTGAGGAGGCTTATCAGCACTTCTTGCACCTGATGAGAAGAATAAAAGCTGTGTGCGGGCTGGAGCCAAGGTGATGTCTACAGTAACTGAGCTGTGCGCACTATTGATCCATTGCCATTTATATTTATGCAGAGTGGAGTGAACTCATGGCAAGAGACCAGAGCTCTCACAGTCACCTCTAGAAATAGCAGTAATAATAATGCATCAGAGCCGGTCATTCCAGTGCGTCAAAGGAGGATGTTATAGTATATTGTCACTGCCGTTGATGTGTCTTTGTTCTCTTGGCAGGTGTGTGCTTGATATTGACAAAAAAAGGACAGAGTGGAAAAAAAGAAAGAAAAAAAACACAGCAAGTTGGATAGTGTAACCTTTATGATGTCTGAAATGCCCATAGTACTCAAATAGGCACTTAAAGGGACAGTTCACCATTTTTTTTATGCCATGCATTTAAAAAAAAAAAATGTTCCATGAACCACAAAAGGAGATATTTTGTGTAATGTTCAAGCTGCTCATCCATATGGTGGAAACAACAACCAACCTCCAGAAAAATGCACAATTTAAAATAAATAAATAAAAAAGTCCATGCTGTGTGTGCTTCTTAAGTGAATCAGTATTATTTCTATACTATTATAGTGTTTATTAATATTTCGGCTTTTATTTTCAGTTCACAATTTTGTGATTTTTATATATTTCTGTATAGCTTTAGATTGACTTATTTTTTTTATTTTATTTTTTTTAAGTGCTTCAACTTTCAATGATTTTTGAATAGACTGAGTTAACAGTAACAACATTAAAATAAATGTTGTGGGTTCAGTACAAGTTAAGCTTAATCAACAGCACTTGTGGCATGGCGTTGATTACCAAAAAAAAAATTCCACATGTCCCTCAGTTTCTTAAAAAAAAAAAAATCTGGGTTACATGAGGCACTTATGGTGGAAGGGAATGGGGTCAATCTGTATATGTTAAAATAATGTTGTTAATGTTTTAATTGTGTAGCGACACAATGTTGTTATATGAATGTTTGAATATTCAACTTTTCAACCAATTTATTGCCATGACAAGCTTTTATCATAATATGTACGAATAAATGTCAGTTTCACATTTCTGCTTTTGAATCCACCAAATATTGCATTTAATTGTAAGTGACTCACGTTGTAAGTGCCTTTCAGTTAAAAAAAAAAAAGAAAGAAAATGAGACGAATACAATTCCTGATTGAAGTAATTAACCCTAATGCCATGAATGCTTGAGATTGAGCATCATTTGCTAAATCAACTTTTAAATATTCCACTTATTTGGCACACATATCTGAACTACTATTGCATGTACTTTGCTCTTACTAATAGACTAATTCTTCAACCAGTTCCTCTTTATTTGCACATAACACAGTGATTCCCTGACGGCTAGACAGAAACAATTCTTATCATCCAATGTCACACAAAGCAATCGTTCTGCTTTGATGCTGCTCTGTGCAGCTGAGCTTGCGTGTCTGTGTGGTACAGTGATGACCGGGCTGTCAGCAGTGGCTGGTCTGTTCAGGTTGCTGAGAAGGTCAATAGAGGTTTGACAGGAGGGAATCAATCGCTTGGCTGACAGCAAGGCCAGTAAATGGGGGACATGTAAACACTGTACCAAGCACTGGGCTTTACCACAGAAGTCTTAATGCGAGGTTGTCTGGATGACTGAGCACTTGTGTCTTCTATTGTGGCTCAAGAGCGGTCTTATCTCAAAGTATATATTAATATTTCATAATGGCCTTTCCATTAGAGTGCAGAATATCAGCCTTTTAGCAATGTGCGCTGCACTCTCATGGAGTTACGCTGATAAAACCTTTGGAGTTTCCAAGTATGAAATGCAATTTTTATCAAGTGTTATTTGTATCACCTCTCACTATCTCTGTTTTTTTATTTTAAATTAACAATAGACAAAACTATGTCTGTTAAAACAGCATTGTTCAATGTCACAAAAGTAAAAACAATAATGCAATCAGAAATGGAAACGGTAAGAACGGGTGATTCATCAAAAGTGACACTGAATACTTTTTACATTGTTACAAAAATGTGTTGCAAATAAATGCTATTCTTTCTTTAAAACTTGATATTCATCAAAGAATCCTCAAAAATAAATGCATCATACTATCTACAAAAATCCTAATCAGGACAACAGAAATTCCCATGGATGCTGTTTTTGACCAGTCTCTTTCTCATTGTTGAGTCATGAACACTGATCTTAATTGAGGGAAGTGAGGCCTGCAGTTCTTTTGATGTTGTTCCTGGTTCTTCTGTGACCTCCCGGATGAGTCGTCGTTGAGCTCTTGGAGTAATTTTGGTAGGTCGGCTAATCCTGGAAATGTTCACCACTGTTCCAAGTTTTCTCCTTTTGTGAAATATTGGCTCTGACCGTGGTTCGCTGTGAGTCCCAAAGCTTTAGAAATGGCTTTATAACCCTTTCCAGACTGATACGTGTCAACTATTTTGTTTCTCATCTGTTCTTGAATTTCTTTAGATCCCGGCATGATGTGTTATTCTTTAAGCATGCTTCACGTTGTCAGTCAGGTTCTATTTAAGTGATCTCTTGATTCAACAGATCTGGCAGATTTTGCTAGTGAAATTTAACTCGGCTTTCTAAAATAATGTGCTTTGTCACAGTTCTTTCATTACCAATAATTGAGACTGTATCCCCTGTATCCATTACTATGCCATAGGGCTGTATATTTCTTCATAGTGTGTTGAGATGCTTGTAACACCAGACGCTCTTTCTTTTTGTGAAGATATTTTAGAAGAGCTGGAAGTATTAGACAGATTATAGAAACAATGGCTGGATTGTTCTCAGTTACACTTTTGACAGCTTTGATGTGTGAGGCTTTTATCATATTTACGGATTTTGTGTGATTAAAATTCCAACACTTTGGAATTCTCATTCTTAGTGTTAGGTTAACAGAATTATTCTATAATGCACTATAATTAAAAAAAATACAATGGAATAATATTAATGTGTATTACAAAATGTGTAAAAAAGTTGTTTTGCACATGTAACATTCCTTTAAAACAAATAAATCACTCAGTTTAACAGCACTGTATGTTTACATTTTATTTTTTTCATTTTAGTACATGAGTACCACATTAGCACTGGCATCGGCAGCAAGGCTCAGAAGTAGCTTTCTCTGTGGACCCTGACAGACGGTGTGGAGTGTGGACAGTGAGACTGCCAGACAGAAGGTTGGGTAAATTTGCAAATATTACTGTTTTTCATAATATCCCACTCTTGTTTGTTTCCCTCTCTATCCATTGAATCCTCAGTCTAGTTTAATCACAGTACAGGCTATATTAGTTCTTGTTTTCCAAATAAGACTAGCAGATCTATTTTAAACATGATGGTACACTTTGTAAAGGTTTGTATTCGATCTCAGGAGGTGTGAATTATAGAGTCACTTGAGTTCCCATGATGCCTTTGGAGCAAGACACTTAACCTTTATGTGCTCCTGAATGACAGTCCCCACAATTAGCCAACAGTAAGCAGCTTTGGCTGAGAGAAACGTCTGCTAAATGGCAAGTAACCAAAGTGTAATTGATAGGCCATAATGAGATCACATTCACCTCTAATTCAGTTTCACACACATCTTCAGCGGCTGTTGAATGTCAAAACAGCCAAGAATTGATCAGCCATCTTTACAGTTTCAGTGTGATGTTAGTTGTACACAGATGAGCTGTTTTAGGACTTTAAGATCCTCGGAGGCCCTCTGATATATGATACTGTATTTTAGGCTGTGTACAGTGTGTGTATGTACATGGATTCACAGCAAAGGACAGCTGAAAGTGTTTGTTGGCTCATGTAACTAGGATCAGTTTTTTTTTCCACTTACGTCTGCAAGTGACCCCATTCATCAATCCAGCTCATATTCTCCTTGAAATTATATTTTTATTATTAATAGTATATAGTAGATGATTCTACTGTGTGTTGTCATGCAGTGTTTGTGTTTTGTTGGCTATGTTAGGTGTAGCATACTCTTCTCTTATTTTTTCTTTTTCTGCAATATAAACTACCGTTGAAATGTTTGGGGTTGGTACTATTTTTAATGTCTCTTATGCTCAACATAGCACTCATTTGATCATATATATATTATGAAAATAGCATAAAAACTGTAAAATTATAAAATATAGTAATAATTTAATATTCATAATAACTGCTTTCTATTTTAATATATTTACAAATATTTAAAAAGTCATTTATTCCTGTGATGCATAAGCCCATTTCTCAGCAGTCTTCAGTATCACAAGATCCTTCAGAAATCATTTTAAAATGCTGATTTGCTGCTCAAGAAACATTTATCCTTATTATGAATGTTTAAAACAGTAGTGCTATTTAATATTTTCGTGGAAAATGCTGCTTATAAAGAATACTTTCTTTCTTTCTTTTTTTTTACCTTTCACAGCCACAAGTTAACACATGTCTTAAGATTTGATAAAAAAAAAAAATAATAATAATAATTTCTTGATATGATAAATCTATGCCACTCACTAAATTTTAGGGTCAAGATTACTGGTTAGCTGGTTAGCATGACCCCGTTAGCCCTTACTTTGTCCAATGTTGGCCAATCAAAAGTGTCTATGTTTTTTCACAAAATAAAATATGTTAGCAATGTATATGGGAAATGTTTCATTTAACTATAGCAAATATTTTACCAGTGACCATTTTTGCAGGGCCCTTTAAAAATTAAATATTTAAAGTTGATATTTTGTATATTTTCATTTAATTTAGCATTATTATGGTCTCACTAGCCAGTTTTCAGCATCTCATGATGTTATTTCCCTGCAGCTCCTTAACCTAAGGCCCGTTCACACCAAGGACAATAACTATAAAGGTAACGATTCGAAAAATCATTCTCAATATTAAAGAATAGCAGAGTCCACACCACAGCTATAATGATAAAGGCACAGAGAAATGATATCGTTGGAATCGAATGATACGATACGATAAAAACACTGACACCCAATCAGAATCCATCCTGCTAAAACAAACTTGAGAATTTAAAGCAGCAGACGAGTGTGTGCTTAGAATGGACAGACGATATTGTCTGCTGGTGTGGACGCTAATATCTTCATCTTTACAGTTATCCTTACAGTTATCTTTACAGTTACTGTTCTTGGTGTGAATGGGCATTTAGTCTAGATTTGCTGCTCAGGTAGTTTGTCAAAAAAAAAAAAAAATACTGTGCCAACGATCAAAGATACTGCTGTTTTACATACTATTTTGAAAAACACTAGGCAGTATACACTGTATACTGCACAGTATGCTAGTCTCTGTTGCAGCGTATGCAGATTTGTAACACTTTATTTTTATGTTATTTTTTATCTCTTGAAGCCTATTAACTTCACACGTCAAAATCAAAAAGGAAGATGGTGAACATGGCAAACACGATGACCCCTGAGCCCCTTACGGCCCTCTCTCGATGGTACTTGTATGCCATCCACGGTTACTTCTGTGAAGTCATGTTCACGGCCGCCTGGGAGTTTGTGGTGAACTGTAACTGGAAGTTTCCCGGCGTGACGAGCGTGTGGGCGCTCTTCATCTACGGAACCTGCATCCTGATCGTAGAGCGCATGTACCTTTGTCTACGGGACCGCTGCAATGTGCTGCTCCGCTGCATCATTTACACACTGTGGACGTACCTGTGGGAGTTTGGCACGGGTTTGCTGCTACAGCAGTTCAATGCCTGTCCATGGGACTACTCCGAGTTTAAATATAACTTCATGGGCCTGATCACGGCAGAGTACGCTGTGCCTTGGTTCTGCGCCTCCTTTATCGTAGAACGCCTAGTGATCCGCAACACGCTCCGGTTGCGCTTCGACGAGGCCGTCGATCCCAGCCAGGCTCAAGAGTGTTTGGACAGAGGCGGCGGAGGACGAAGAGCACGAGGGGCCACCAGCACAAACGGCTACGTGAAGGTGGATTGAGGATGATGTCAACACCCATCCCCATCTCAAAGCTCCCGTCACCCATGACTCTCTCCGCACATCTCTCAATCTCTCTCCCAGCTGCTCTTCTCCCAGGGAAAGAGTCGCTCAGACACAACTGGAGCAGCTCCAGCAGAGACAGTAGCACAACTGTGAAGAACTTTCTGATTTATTGTTCAACTGGCGTTCTTCGCTCTTGTGAAGGAACGTTCATTTGCCATCTCAGTGCTCTACGTTTACTGCCCTTGCTTTGGCCGAGTAGCTGTTAAGTAAAAGGTTTGTCTGGCTGATGGCAAAATGAGAATTAACCCTCCATCTCTACCACCATACTGCACCTCCCAAACCAGTCTATCCACTCCAACCCTCCGGGAGGGGACAAACAAAATGACTCGTGTTCCTTCGTCCAAAAAAACAGGAACACAAACACATCACTTGTAGAGAGTCAAAAAGATATTTATAACCACCCCCCCTCAAAATAAAGTCCTTTTAGATTATAAACCGTGTGTATGATGTATATGTAGTAGCAAAAGCAACTAACTGTTAGGATAGCTTACCTTTTGAATGCTAGTTTGTGTTATTTATTAATATCTAAAATGTAGTTAAGAAATGTCATGATAATATATAAGAAATGTATTGTGTATATATACTGTATGACCTAAAGCTATGCCTTGTACTTGAATTTGGTGTTTTTTTACATTCTTCAAAAACTCCAGTGCTTGAACATGCATGAAAGTTGTCTTCCAGGAGTGATCTTAAATGTTGTGTACAATTTATTTCATCCTTCTTTTTTTTTCTGTGGTCATTTTTCTGATGGAGATTTATAGAGGCCTGGTGCTCAGTACTGAAACCAGAAAAGCATCACAGTTTCCTGTGTTTTCAGGGGAGAGAAGGAGTTGGTGCGGTAAATGTGTCGATGAACTGGTGCTAGATCCTCATCGAGTCTTTAAGGGATCTGATGATAGTCACAATAAAAGCATCTAGTACATAGGTTCACTGACCTCAGGTACGTCACTGTTAATTATTTCAGCTCCGTCTCTCATATGTCATGAAGTAACGGATGAAGATTATGAGAAATATTGTGGCTAATTATTTAAAATGCCAACAACACCTTGGTATTACCTGCATGGCTACAATTTCAGGTTATGGATTTGCAAGAAAGTTTTGTTGTATTGGTTCTGTTGTTCCTGACCAAACAAAAAATGTATTAAACCCACACGTTTTTGAACGAATCTTCTGTCCAATTTCCCTTCAATATTTTTTCAACTTTATTTTGTCTTCTTCTCAACTTAATACAAAAGTTGCAATTAAAATTTCAAATGTTATGTTCATAGCTTTGACAGTGTAGCTGTTCAGCCATTGTTCTGAAGTTCATTGTAACGTTTGGCACGCCTGTCTCTTTGGAGTGCTGGATGATTGTCAAAGTTATAAATTTTAGATGATTATCAAGTGCACTTTTCTGTTCCCTTGAAATGTTGCGCTCCTGTTTGTAAGCGGTGCATTGCCATTGTTCTTGTATTGTAATCGCTCTCTATAACATCATAATACAGATCAGGCCATATCAACAGATGTACAGCGGTGATGGAGATAGTCTTCAATGCCATGTCTGCCCACCTCTTTATACAGCCGTGCATTCAGGCAATAATAATGTGATATGCGGAAGGAATGCAATAAGTGTTGTCATTTGAATTTTAAATGTGTGATTTAAGCAAATAACACCCTTACACACATTCATTTAACATATTTTTTTTTTCAGTTCATTAAACCACTGAAGGTTTTACGTATGGTTCTAATTGTTAAAAGGCTTGAAAATGATCCTTCTCTCATCCAAGTAGAATCACAACGATTAAGAGACTGGGAGAAGATGACCACCTGGCAGATGACCAAAGTGTGGCCGTGTTTATCTCTTTCTGCTGGTCTGAACATTCACCTAGTGGTTGTTTGGATATATTGGCACATCTTTCAGAAGAAAAAAGACACCTGACCTACAAATAATTTGTTTTTCTACAATAATCGATATAAAAGCTCACAACCCATTAAAACAATATGGATACTATGTAGCCTATACTCTGATAATTGCGCAATTGGTGAATGCATTGTCCTAATATATGAATAAAAACAAAATCTGTAAAAATATTTTATTTTTGCAAAGATAATGGAGGCTGTATTATGGTGTTAAGAACATCACGAGAAGAAACCCAAAATGCACAATGACAAACGATTCAAAGGTAGGGCCTTCGGACACCAAATTTGGAGTTAAAATATATATATATATTACTGCTGTTCTCACTGAAAATTATCGTCTTTTTCGCATAAATGAGCGTTTCTTCCCCCAATATTCGTAGTACAAAATCTTACATACTGTATAGGTGTTTGTCATTAATTCTCAGATTTTAACATTTGTTGATCTGCACCATATTTTTATGAAATAATAAGTGAACATGTGAACCATTTCTTATACAAACACTTATCGAATCTAATAATAATAATAATAAACAAGCATTTAATTCATTGCGGCTGAACCATCATCTACCCTGTTATTTTACACTGAGAAGGTTAAATGCAGGTTAATATATAAATGCGATGTTGCCCTTTGACCACTAGATGGCGTCCTATCACCACTGCAGAACCCGGATTTGGAGCCTTTACCAACAAGCGTTGGAGGTAACTTGCTTAATGCTAACAAACCACAGTTGCTACACTCATTGTTACGAATGTAAAATCATTATAAATTATTATGGGATTTCCTTTAAGCTTATCAGTTTCCAGCATTTGCTAATGCCAAGTTATCACAGTTGTATAGTAGCAACCGTAAATGTAGTTTACCATGATACATTTCTATTCTGCTACCTCAGATTTCATGAAGTGTGTATCAAATGTATCAGTGTACATGGTATGTTTTGTTAGATTTCAGATAGTATGATGTCTTTGGGCTATGTGAAGTGTGTTTCTGTGTCAGACTGGTCCACACCTCACATCCAAATCAGTTTATGTCCTACAATGGTTGGAATCTATAGAGTTTATTATATGAACATAATATTTTTTGTCCATTTAGGTATTTTTGCTTTCTATCAATAGGCCAGAGCCTAAGGCCTGATTATACAACTTACAACAGGTATATTTTATACAATATTTATTTCAGAACTTCAGAAAATTAACACGCTCATTTAGTTAGTACATTTGACTGCATTTTGTCACCTAATCCTAACTATGCATTTTAATCCTTGTGTCACCATATATCATTTAAAGGCTTTTCAATATATGTGCTTTCTTTCTTGTCTCCAGTTCATTCTTTCCAAAAAACAAAACCTGTGGCTATCTAGGGCAATTATACATCACCTCAAATCCTTCAATTGCGATTTGGCAACTCTTCTCTCATCGCCATTGGTTGGAGTGACAGCACTTCTATGAGCTCACCTGACTGTAGTGGGTGTGGCCTGCGATGATGCCACAGCACCTAAACTCCACCTCCAACAGCAACACAACCAATCATCTGTCAACACTCCAAATATGGAAAGGTCCTAACCCTTTAAAGAGCAGGTGAAGCATAAATAGCCTTTATTTCCTGCCGATGTGTTTGTAGTCTCTCTGTCTGATTTCTGTAATGTTCCTCTGATTTCATTCCAGCTTAATGAAGCAGCAAAGCGGCTCACAATCGGAGACTCCAGCCCAAACAGCTCCAAGACTAACAGCCCAGGAGGGCTCTGGTTAAATGAAGTGTCTTGCATGGGAACCGAGTCAGTGGGGAGGGCTATCACTACAGTATTCTTTACGCCTGTCAGTCATCAAAGCTGTCAGAGTGCAGTGGAGCAGACGATGGCTTCACGCTGCATTTGAGGGGTGTGTCGAGAGTAGCCCATGTTGAATAGATCTGAGTGTCAGGGCTCATATCCATTCATAAAGCAGATTAGAAATGAAGAAAGAGTACTTATAAACCATACAATGGGTGGGGGAAACCTGCTTTACAACTGCGCTTATGTTGGGATGTTTCAGACAGATGCAGAATGGCTGTGCCTAGAAAAACTGGCTTTGTTCAAACTATTTATTCCCTGTATTTAAAGCATTTTAACTATAGGCTAGTAGAGCAGCTGGATGTTCAAATTTTAGCCTTACAGAATGGAACTGCTTTTTTAAACCTTTTTTTATAATCTTGACACATGCTACACAGTGATTGTAATGACACAAGGTTATAAACGAGGCAGTCAGATTAATTATACACACAAAGGTTATTGAGAAAAGTATAAAAAGTGAATCATGATCTCTGCAAACATGTCTCATGAATATTAACCAAAGTATATTAGTTAATATTCAGTGTTAGTTAAAGGGGTAGTGTACCCTAAAATGGCAATCTAGTCATGATTCGCTATTATGTCATTTTGAGGCTGTATGACTTACTTTCTTCTCTGAAATATCAGGTTGGAGAGCATAGTGGAAAAGCGATGCTATGGTTTGCAATTTATAAAAAACATAGAATAAAAAGCTTTTCGTCTTTAAAAAGGGTAATTTTTTAAATCCTTATGTTTAAACGTGTTCATATATCAGCCTGAAATTTGTTAGTAATTCACATTTAACTGTATACCTTTACCAGTTAAGTTCTGGAGCTGGGCTTAATAACCCAGGGTTAAGTGCTGCTTAACTTAAAGGGTAAATGTGGCCTTAACCATGGGTTTCAAAAAATGACTGTATCTAAGGTTTGACTCTAGTATTAAATAGTGTAATATTATTTTTTTTTACTATCGCCTTCCGTTTTTTTCTCCATGTGAAGCCTGGTATCTATATCGTTCGCCTATAAACTAATTTTCAAAAGCCAAAACAAACAGCCACCTGTAAGACTGTACTTTGAGAGTGCTTATGACAGTTTTTTTTTAAACGGCGGACAGCTGTATCTCTCATTCTGGCTGCTTGTTGCCGTTATGTAAACGGACATTGCTTATCTCCCACTCAGCTTTGCATAACGTTACACAGAGGTTTCCCACACTGCTTTGCATTTTTACCAGGGTATTTGAGCAGCAGGTTATTCTGTTTTCTTTCTCTATTTTGAGATAAGAGCAATAACTCTCCCCTCGTTTTTTCTTTCTGGTCTATGTATCTTCTGTTAAATTTAGTGCTTTGCTGCTTGAGGGTGAGGCTTCAGTGTAAACATTAAAGCAGATGCCAAGTGGTTGTCAACCGCTGTCACATCTCAGAGTGACTGTTACAGAGGTGTAGCTCCACTGCTTCTGTCTGTGACAGAACAGATGAGGATGGGGAAGAGGAATTTGCACGAGCATGGATGGAAACCTTGTTTTATCTCTTCACGGTGTGATTTAAAGGAGGTGGACTCTATGCGCTATCTTGCAGTTAATATTGTCAAAGCTACTGCCTGGTGAAAATATCCCCAGTGTTCATGGCACATTTAAAGAAATAGTTCCTAAGAATGAACTGCCATTAACATGTCATTCCGAAGTCGTTCTTTCATCTGTGGAACACAGAAGGGGAAATTCTGAATAACCAAGTCAATGAAAGTCAGTGAGTTTACCTTGAAAACCAGATCAGTCTGTTTACTGCATTGAACTACTGCATCCTTTCTGTAGTCTGAAAGTGCATGTTCATTGCACTTGATTGGAAATCAGTGTCATTTACAAATCTTCTAAGTCCATCCGAGAAAAAAAAATTACACATATTTGGGCTGATCCGGGAGTAAATTATTATTATTTTTTGTTGTTGATTGAACTTAAAGTCTGCCTCTGTCTGTTTGGTGTGTGGCTATACTCTAAATAGGCGTAACACTTCGGGTTCATTTCTCTCCTCTCTCTTCATTTCTCTCTTTTCCAGACTTTTTTTGAATCCAAACCTTGTAAACCACACTAAAGCTCTCCAGGTACTGTGAAGAAAGTGTGAATTATGGTAATGGCTCCTGGCAGGGAAGAAAATAAGTGTAGTTATTAAAATGAATAGCTGCCGCTCATCCTGCGGTCCAGACCCCAGGCAGAGGTGGAGAGCCAGGCCTCTCAACTTTCTTCCGTCTCATACCTACACCTCCATCACTGTTGTGTGCGTCTTCCCATTATACGTCAAACCCTCTCTCTCTGGACTTTTCCATAGTTGGTTTGGCTCAGCACGATGGCATGGTTAGGCGGTTTGCCAGGCACTTGATGACCACAGAGTCCTTGGCCCCATTCTGCCTAACATCCCTAACAAGCTCTATAAGGCTGCCAAAGGACCCAGTTTGTTCCTGAAGAACAAATCCACCCCCAACTTTGGCCTTTCAAGTGGGAATATGAGTATTTGGTACAACTTGACGTCATAGAACCCAAAAGTAAATCTAGCCTGAATAGGCTTAATCTTTGTCTTTGTCTCCATTTTCCGAAACATTTCTCCAAGTCTCTCAAAGTTCCCGTCACACAGCATTATTATTATTTTTTGTCCTAATGACAGATTCAAGCCACAAGACATTAATCCTAACCCCTTTAAGTTGAGCAACTGTGCATGTAAGAGCAGGTAACAGATTTGCTTGTTCCGCTCTAGGCTATCCAAACGGTTGCTACTAAACAGCTGTACCGGTATGTTTTCTTTGATAGTCAAAAGGTCATGTCGAAAAGATCATTTTACAGTTTATTTTTCCCATATACCCACAGATCATTTATCGAAGGCACTTCAGGAAGTCGTTACTTTTTGTTCGGTTCAGTGGAACTAGATTAGCGTAAATATATTACTATAATAAAGATAAAGGTATCGGTTATGTTCTTAATGAACTACGGATGGGCGTCTCCTTCAAAGCAGCTGCTGGCTGTACAAACTTTATGATTAGTAACCAAGTTTTAAGCGTAATGGGTGTGTGTGGTTTTAATAAGGCATTAAGGCGAACAGCTGGCAGTTGTGAGATCTATGCATTTTTTCCCATCCAAACCAGCCCTTGACGAGAAATGATTTTCAAGAACCCTAAACTAGCATTAGCTGATTATTTACTAAAGCGTGTGACTGTGTATAAACCGTTACGCTTTTTTCTGTATGATTTCACTAGAGTGGTCTGATCCTGATTTAATCCAGATTTTAGCTGTGTCCAGGAATGCAGAGCGAGGTGGCGAGCGACGATGAGGCCTGGGGACAGAGTTACGGTATAGCAGTCTTGGCTGGGGTGTTTAGTGTAAGAGCACACCGCTGGGGTGTACCATACAGTGGGAACCGTGTTATTGCAGGTGTGTGTGCATATTACATCTGATCATGAAATATGTGGGACGTTTCACTACCTCTGTTTTTTCAACTGCCTGGTTGGTGTTAAAGTGGCCATTTGAGGCTTTAAAGAAAGCAGTGAAATTTCCGTTCCTCACACGAGAGCCGCGGAGAGAGAAAATGTGTCAGAGTGCGTCTAGCTAAGAAAAAGACATGGTTTATTTTAAGAAATGTTTGCTGGATGACGACTGACTGCAGAGGTGTATTATGGAGTCTAAAGGTGGGGTCACCTATGATCTAATCTCCAAGTCATGTGTGTTTGTATATAAACACTGTCTTTGTCCTTAATGTTAATGAAAGTTCATATACCTCTTGATCCAAACAGGCACAATACACTAGGGATGGGTCACAGTGGTTGACTAACTGTTCAGCTAGTTCTTATTTTAATTCTTTTGTAGCAATGCTTCAATGACCTTCCTTTAAAGCACTGTTGGTACAGCCACACACATACAGATAGACGTCTGTGACTGTTACATTGTGATTGTAATTTGAGCGCCTCGTCTCATGTCCTCAAGCCACGTCGGAATGCCAAGAAAATATTTAAGGATACAAAAAGCATGCAAAGTTTTCATTTTGTCACCATTTTTGTTGTTAAAACGTGACATCACAGCGGTCAGGTAGTCGAAGTTGACCGAAAACTGAGTTGGCAACCTTTAATTACAAGGTTGACGCAGGCGCAAATGGGTTTTTACAAGTCAGAAACTTTTAATCACAGTAATTCCAACATGATGCGAACGCATCATTACTACTGATTACTCAGCTAGTCATTCAGGCAAACCACCAACTAGTTGATTTCAAAAATCTGTAGTTTTGTACGTCCCTACAATATAATAAAACATAAAGCTATTATTAACAAATCGCCTCTCCTATAGGGGGTTGGTCTTCATTCGCTGCTTCACAACTTGCTGAATCTCTTGCGGTCTAGGTGGTTTTCCTCTCTAAACATAGTAGTCCCAATGGGCTCATTGACTCTCCATGGACCTGTAAAACACACTGGAGCCACAGGAGCTCAAGCGAGAGGCTCATTTGGATTTCTATAAAAAAGTTTCAGATTGTAAAAAGCATGATTTAGTTTGGTAAAAAACACCATGCTTGCATTTGGCATGTTGTTTTTGGACCTGAAGCAAGTTTGAGTTTGGCTCAATGTTGTTTGTTTTCCCTCAAGACCGGGTCTTTCTTGCTGTCACTCTGTTTTCTCTGAGCAACTAGTTGTGCATCATCTCGTTTCACGTTTAAACTGCTAAAGTTTTTCGCACACTTTTGTCTTGGGTATCTACACACTGCACAATTTTAGCAATCCTATAAGATCACTGCAGATCACACTGTGCGACATGGATCTAATAAACTTGGGGACGACGTGTGCAGATTGTACGATGATAACACCTATCGACTCATACTCTACAATGCAATAAAATGTAATCAGCATCCGCTAATGGTGAACAAAAAAGCATGATGAATCACACTTTGGCAGTTGGAATTACATGTACTGTAGTCATTGGCCAAGGCCCGCCCATGAGGCCGCTTGACCAACATGTCAAAGCATCATGTTTCGGGGCGTGGAAATGTCGCCACAATAACAGACCAGTGTGGAAAACTCTCGAACGTCTTTTAAAGATTCTATACCGTGAACTTTAAATACTTCACATACTTTTGAGAATCCAGCATTTAGTTGATCCTGATAAGTGCTAGTCATCACAGTTGTAAACACTATTATTGCTTTCTTCTTTCGTGAGGGGTTTGGCACCATAGCATCTTTGTTTCCAGGCGGAACGGTAAAGAACGCGACACACATCTGCCATAAATCCTGTAGAATTCAACCAATCCGATGACGACTACGACACTCCTGAGGTGTTTCCACTTTTGTGTCCCATATGCATTAGACGTTTAGCCAACGGTCCATGGCTATCTCTGGCTTAATACTTAAGAAGACTACAAAACTGAAATGTTTTGAAACATGCACACCAATATTTAGGTGCAAAACCATATAGGCCTTTTTTTTATAGTCCTTTGTGTGTGCACGCATCGGACTGGTGAGGTTGTGATTTCTTCCATGTGAATGAACCAAAGCTGTCAATAGGTTCTGAACATTTTTATTGAGATGACACAATTAACCCAAGTGTAATAGTTTCATCTGTTTATCATTAAGATGGATTGCCATAGCGAAAGCTGTTTGTAAGCCAACTGATCTACTCAATGTAGATCATTATGACTATAACAGAAATCTTGTTTCTGTAACTAAGGCTCTGAAACATGCCTTTACATTTGCCTGCCAATAGTTGTGAGGCTTACCAGCCAATGAGGTGCTTTCCAGCGGGATTTGATTGAATGACAGCTGGTCACCAGACAGAGCAAAACCTAACTATATTATGATATAACAGTGGGAAAACTCTTTTCAGATGGCTCACGGTCACTCTTTTATGGGCTTTTATTTCATCAACTGACATCTTATTAGTAAGCTTGCTACACCTTCTCATTCATGTTTGCTCTTGCTTTTCTGAGATGCCAGTCATCTTATTTTCACCCCGATGAGAATAAACGGAAACTTGGCTGAGTTGACAGAGAGGGCAGGGAGCTATGAAAAAAATATTTCTTACTCAGAATTGTGTCATATTTTCCAAACTAAACAACAATTAAATCAAGATAAATGTTATGTGTAAGATAATTTTCAGAAACTTAAATATGTGTAATTACCCCCCCCCCCATCATAGTTTTCTGATTCTAAACATATCTAACAATTAAATGAAGTTTATACTCAAAACAAGAAGAAGAAAAAAACATAAAAAGAGAAAAGTTCTCCAGAAAACTCTTATCTACGCGTACAATTTATCTTGATTTAAAGTTGTTTTTACTGAAAACAAGACAAAATATTTTCACCAGTTTAATGCTGCCTGACCTTGTTCTTAGTGTGATCACAGATGATGTGGAAAATAATACATCTGAAAATAGTTAAGAAATCAATGAGCTATAGTCACAACCAAACAACGGGGGGTTTTATGACAGGAGTATAAGGACAGATTTGTCCTAGACAAATGAAGCTATATGCTAAAGCAGCTAGCTTTAAGAATTAGGCCTTGACTCTATGCTAGTATGTGAACAGGAATGGCGATAGTTGCTTAAACTCAGTTTCACAGGTCGTTGTCTTTAAAAATGTGTCAGAGCATTGGTGTAACCACAAAAGGAGCTATAGTTGACATTAGCATATATTGTCTTTTATAGCACTTTCTTTTACGTCAGCTTTACTCACCCTCATGTCGTTTCAAACCTCTATGAATTTCTTTCTTATGTTGAACATAAATGAAGACATTTTGAAGAATGCTGGTAATCAAACAGTTGATGGTCCCCACTGACTTCCATAGTATTTCTTTTCCTACTCTGGAAGTCACTGGCGACTTTGGTTCTTCAACATTCTTCAACATCTTCTGTTCAACATAAGAAACAGGTTTGGAATAATTTAAGGGTGAACTGTTCCTTGAACTCAATCATGGCAGAGCAACATTTGAAAGAGTCTTGCTGAGCAAGTTATGGGCATCTACCTAATAACACAGACATTTAGAAGAATATTTTGAAGATTTTCTGTAGGAACACTTTTCAACGCTCATTTATTTGGTTCATTGATAGTTCTGTAACTCCAAGCATGTGGGTCATATTGGGGTCAGATATTGGTGGTCATATGTTTGCACTTAAGAAGATAGCTGGCTGAAGCTCTTGACAGTGGCACCGTGGGTGGGTGGCTCTTTCTTCCCGTGGGACCCTGTAACAGATCTGAGAATGGCTGCTGTGTTTCAACCAACAGCAGCTTGAGCAGCGTGCGACCAACATATTCTGGGTGATACACACAGACGCACACAGGCTGTATCGGGTCACCTCTACATTAGGCCCTCCTGGTCATCACGTTTGATGTGGGCTCCTCGGTTTTCCTGAGCATCTGTTCTTTTTGCGATCCTCAAATTCCTCAGCCACATAACAGACCACCCGGTTTTCAGATCACTCAGGTCTGCGTATATCTCTACCGTGTCTTTTCCTCGACCCCTCGCCCCTAACCCTCAGGCCCATCTGGATTCACGGTAACCTGCCCGTTCGCACCGTCTGCGTCGTCTTCAAAGTATATGTGACCGGTCTAACACTAGACACTGAATCTGTCCTATCTAGTATCTATGGCCTGGACAACAAGAGTCTGTTGCCTCCATTAAGAGGGATCAAGACCTTTCCCGTCCTGTTTGGGGTTTTTAGGGTCGGATTTGAGATGTTTGTGTCTGTGGATAGTGTAGCAAAAGTTGCTGCAATGATGAATCATGATTTCTTGATAAGGTTTGCAGGAATGTTACCACGAAAGATAAAGAGCGCACATCAGTTTGTAACGCAAATCCAAACAGCGTCCTTCTGAAGCCAAAACTTTCGATAACATCTTCCAATGTCAGCAGTTTTGGTGCTTGAGATGTTTTCGTAGACTCACCTTTGACTCGAGCCAGAGTTTATTTCCTCATATTGTGGACCAACGATCACATCCAGATGGATAAAAAAAAAACATCTGGTACACTCTCAAAAGTTACATGCATGCACAACGTGACTCCTATTAGATCAACAGTGTCCGAGAGAATCCAGGAGGCGTGTGTTTTGTTACTTAGCGTTCATAAGAACGCTGTTTCCTTTTACACAAAGCAAAAATAGCTGAGCTGTATATGAGAGAATGCATGGATGCCTGAAGCAGGTGTGAGATCAGAGGAGTTGTAATGAGGGTGGTATAACCATTCCCGTGTTTGGTCAGATAAGACTGCAGCCATTATCTCATCTGTGCACCCTTTCAACATGACCGAAGTGTAGCCCGCTTGTGCGTAGGTTTTCTGATTACATAATATAGTAAAATGTGAAGTTAGATGTTCAGTGGTTAAGTAGGATTTGTGGTAAGTGACTCGAAAGTTTCAGACCGTATGTCAGCCCGGTACACGCTGGGTTGTTCGTTTGAAGATTCACAATGTTTGTCCCTGTCGCTTTCTTTCGCCAGCTCTTTGTGTTTTGTTGTGGCTGTTTGCCTTACACAAACTTTGTCTCAGTTCTGAGCACTTGATGAGTCACCATACCTGAATGGGACGCACTCCGGCTATGCTGGGAAAAACAAATCACAGCATTGCCTCTTACTTCCTTATCAGGTAGTGTTCTCTTCTACCTATTGTTCTCTTGGCAATCAGGCCATCAAACCAGTAAGCACATGCCTTCTTTAAACCGCTGGGGAATCTCCAGTCAATTCATTACGGCTCATCCATTATTTTGTCAGACCGACTCGCTGATTGACAAGTGAACAAGCCAGAATGTTTGCTTGTAACAAAGGCTTTTTTTCCACCATGCTTGCCAGTGATAATGTTTCTTTATAAAAGCGAGAAAAAGATTTGGAACAGACTGAGCATCTTTGTGTGTTCCAAGGTCTTTACTCAACAGTTTCATGCTGAAGTGCATGTAAAACTTGGTGTGAGATCTGCCTTTAACTGAACGTAATTTGGGACTTTAAAATAAATTACAATAAGATTACCTTCAGTGGCTGCACAAAACTGGCTGTAGAGATTTATGAGCTGAAACAAGAGCCAGGGCCTAGATTCAATCCATACTGCCTACCATACTGCATACTAGTCTTAAATACAATACTCAATGCAGTTTCGCATTGAATACATTTTTGTTCTAATGGAGAGAAAATAAATTGCTGGATGCAGACAGAATGTTTTTAACTACTTATAGGATTATTCAAATTTACAGTGGTATGCAGCTCCCACAGCGATAACCATCTCATGACAATGGGGAGCCGGGGAATCCCTGCCATCAGACAACTCGTGAAGTCAATGAAATAAGTGCCAAAACGTAAAGTCCACATGCTCTTGAAAAACAAATTGGCCAGAAATTCCCGTACACCTTCTGTTTTTAAAACACTGAAGCAGAAGTGTGGCGATACACTGCGAAGAATCCTGCTCTTCACAAATATTGTTTTCACTTGAAATAGCTGAACATCCTTGATCCTTAATCCTTGAAACAATATACATTTATTTGAGAAATATCAATGCATAAAATAATAAGAGTTATTTTCAGAGAATGCTCCTTTAATACATAAAAATAAGTGTTGTTTATTGTTGTTAGTTATTTTCCAGAAGACATAGATTCATAGACATACGTTATTTCATGTTTTACATGCTTGACACTTACTAAGAAATATGTGTATAAAGGTTTGAAACTTTACAGCTTAGGGGCAATTCCAAGTTTCGCATTGATGTCTATTCAGGGCAAAATACAGCATATCTTTACAACGATTCTAATATAGCTGAGATTAGTGCCCCTTTATGTTCAGGAAAACTAAATGAGGATGTGTGGAGTTAAATAGGGTGTGGTGCACGTTTGAGGTGTCAGGTTCTCTTAGATTCCTCCATTCACCTTCAGGGAAAAAGAGAGATGCATGGCTAGATACTGAGAAAAGCAATGCAAATGACAAAACCATTCTCCAAACGCAATCCACTGTTCTGGACGCTCCATGTGTCCTCTGTCTATCTCACTGAGATATTTTATAGCCTGTGTGAAGAGCTGTAAAATGTGGAAAAAGTCATTCATCATATTTTTGAGAACGCTTTGTTTAATAACTGACAAATTACTGTCATGGGCTGTTTTGAGACCGTTTACTGAATCATGTGATGGAACTCTTTGCAGGACAAAGGCTGAGTGCTCAATCAGTGTGAGAGATATAAAAGGGTTTTTTATTATGTCTGAGAGACTGACAAGAGTTTGCCTGAAGAAAAAAAGAGCTAGTAGCAGTTGATCCAGTAGGGGGCGATGTAACAGTTCCCAGAGGAGATTTAAGGGGGGGATCTCTCTTTGTAGACTATCAAGTGAAGTATATACAGCTTTCGGTTTTCCATATAAATGACAAGTCTGACATTTTCATGTTCATGATCTCAAATTTTGTAGATTTTATGTCTTATAACTCTCTTTCCACATGCCTATACATTTTCTAAATGTAAATGTCACTAAAAATTGACTCCTATAGTAGACCACATGCTTCATACATTATGCAGCATCATAATTTCCTTTTTCGACCAGTTCTTCATGCAGTGACAATCTGTGCTCATATGATTCTAAGTGCACCTGATATCTTTGGTGAAGCACAAGGAAAGTATTGTGAATAATCTTTCCCATGTTACTACAGTAATGGACTACTTTTTGAAGTTTTGAAAACTTTTTGAAACCTCATTTGGTCCCCATTTGAAGTATGTTAAACATGATCCATGCAACTTCAAGGTTTTTGAAATCATGTGATAGCTTTGTGTGAAAAACAGACCAAAATCTTTCCATTCCAGGGAGTTGTTATCCACTACGACCAGATCATTGAGTCAGTTTGTCATCGAGGTCTGTATGATTCATGAACAAATCAATCTGAACCAAATCAGTTTGGTCCCTGAAGAAATCAGTTAGGCTGCTTTTGTGAACTAGATTAGCAAACTAGAGCATTGAAAAGACTCCAAAGGACTAAAAGTAATGTTCAAGTATGTACTGAAGTGTTAGGTGTAATTAGTCTGTGTTTGTGTGAATTTGTCTGTGTGTTCCCTAGTGTGTTTTCCGACACTGATTTCTTGAAATGTTAGAACATCAGAATTTGTGGAAGTGAAAGCCGAACTCCAAAAAACTGTCATTTACTGCATGTGATTCATATGTTGTGCGCACACATTCAGTCTGCTGAGGTTTGTCCAGTAGTGTTTGTGTGTGTGGTGAGTTGGTGGTTTGGTTGTCTGGCTGAACATGGAAGTTGATCGCTCTGGTGGGGACCTCCAATCGTTCCCGATATGGTGAAAAGTGCAGTTCTGCAGAAATGCATTCCAGCCTGGAGCGAGAGCAGCGCGGGTTCCACGACTATCAGATTCTCCTGCACGCCTGTGGCTTTGGCCCAGCACAGCCGCTGTGGTGGAGAGAGCGGTAAAGAGTATTCATCAGTCGTTCTGAAGTGGCCAGACCAGACACAAACGTGGGCTCTCGTTGAAAATGAACAGTTCTGCCAACACCAAGATGAAAGCGGGTGATCAGCGAGAAGTCCAGTTATTGCACTTCACTGTGCTGCCTTATGTGTGTGTGTGTGTGTGTGTGTGTGTCATGTAGCGTGGGCGTTTTGGGCCCTGTCTGCATGTCCGTTCTCTTGATGCAGTCCAAACAGATGGATCAGCTTAAGTTAACCTCTGTTCACTCAGCTATGTATGCGTGCAAGCTCTAATAAAACCTGAAAAGTCTGTAAAATGTCAATCTTTGTTTTATATAATAGCAAAAACTTTTTTTTTAATCGAATGTGTGTTTACATTATGTATTTTTTTTATTCTCATTAGCCCATCTTTTCACTATGACAGCTTTTGAACAGTTCAAGTCACCATTTCTGTCAAATTTCGCATATTGACCATTGTGGCGTGTATGAATTATGAATGAATAGCTATCTGGGACAGTTAGCTGCCAGTACTTCTGGAGGAAGTCTGGAGGAATATTGTTTAGTCTCGCAAGATGACAAATTTAAACACAGAGTTCAAATTGAATTCGGCCCGTGTGTGACTCTCTGTTAGAAATAAATTACTTTTTGTTTCAAAACCAGCATATGCTGGTAATGAATGTTTTGAAGCATGACTGCTGGTTTGAGCTGGTTTAAGCTGGTCCTTAGCTGGTCATGAGCTAGTTTGAGCTCCTCAGGACCAGCATATGACCAGCTTTAACCAGCTCAAACAAGCAGTCATGCTTCAAAATACCAGCATATGCAGTTTTTTTTTCAACAGGGTGCCTGTATGGTATTGTGATTGTTAGCTTAGCAACATGCTAACATCATTTCCATTTCATTTGCTGCCTAAGAAGGCAGCTGCAGGCAGTAGACAGCAAGGCACATCTCTCTAGGTTTTTCAACAGCTAAAGAGAGCATGTATGTGGAACAACAAAGCAGTGAAGGAGGCATAGAGCATCTTTGGACTACTAATAAGGACACCCACATGGTTAAAAAAAGCCCCTTGTAGTATCGCAGCTATGCTAAATCACATTTGACACGTCTAAACCAAGAACTGTGCTAATTCAAACTAGTCAGTTGAGTTTATAATACAAATAGCATCAATACTTTATTTAGATATTTTTTAACAGATCGCAGCCACAGCACAGGTTGAATCTATCAGGCTTGTGTTTCCAGGGGCAAACGTCTGTCAGACTGGGAGGCGGAGCTTCACTGGGTTTTTTACCTTTGGCTGAACGCAGGAATTCTTTGTGTAGGACTTTGAGTTGCCAAGAGAAGGGGAGGGTGAGCTAAGAAGGAGAGATGTATGTGGGTTTGAAGCAGGCAGAAGGGGGCTTTCTCTTCCTTGCTTCTTTTCTTGACATGGGCCCTCGTTGCTTCTTGCCTTCTCCCTTGAAAATGAAAAGATAACATTGATTTTTGTCACTCCCCTTTGTTATTCTCAGCGAGAGCGACTCCGTCCATGCCAAATCAGATATGGAGCGTTGCCTGTTTACTTATTAACTCTGCTTTCTATGCGTCCACATGTCCGTGAGTGCCTTTGTTGGTGTTTGTATTTTTTGGCCGTTTTTGACCCGTAGACAAACAGAGCGGCCTCGCCGAGCGACGGGCCACAGGAGGAGCAGATGTTTCACTAAAACACTCTCACTTCCTTTTATCAAGTGCACTGCCCTCCATCCACTTCTTCTTTCCCTTCTTCTTTTTATACTCATCTATGCTGATGAATATGTGTTTTGAATGCTGTGAGGGTGATGTTTTATACTGCGTATGTTAAATTTAGCTTATTAGTCAAATCGTGGTTAAAAGAGTTGCTTAATATTTTTCTCTTCCACACGTCCAAAACAATCTGGTATCGACTTCTTTAATACATTTTCAGATGAGACGTACTGTAAAAAGCACCTACTTGTATCATTCAAAACTCACACCTGATTCACGTGACCTTTAGGGGATTTTGATGTGAGTTCTATATTGAGTGATGTAACGTCCTACGCGTTGACAGTGGCCTGGCTCTGTTTTGATATGTGTGGGTGTTTGAGTGTTGCAG
The DNA here is from genome assembly GCF_023724105.1 of Carassius gibelio. NCBI lineage: Eukaryota > Metazoa > Chordata > Actinopteri > Cypriniformes > Cyprinidae > Carassius > Carassius gibelio. The sequence continues at coordinate 10,980,495 of NC_068412.1, read as the reverse complement.
AGGAGGAAGTGATTATTTTTATGTCTGAATACAGATATGAGTAGTTTCACATGTGGACAAGCGTGAAATTTGTTTTTGTTTGTTTTGCGTTTTAGCTGAACTGATACTTGTTTTTATTCCATTCTGATTGCCAAAAAATGTTCCTCGTTTAAAATACAGTACATGCAAATATGCGCAAAAATATTGCCAGAACGTCCAGTATGTTGAATGTTCACACATGTGTCTGTGTGTGCACATGCACGCAGCGTATAATTGAATCTCTCCACAATATGATCTAACACACCTGTTAGTGTGTGTGTTCTTTGAAATCCAAGACTTTGAATCTGTCATGTCAAAACTTTGTTTTTCTCCTTTCCCATCTGGCTTTACATATTGGAAAAGAGACTGGGGAGCAACGTCCTGATGTCCTGTATCCGATACAGTAATCTAATTTTACTGTAATTTGATTATTTGATTAATATATGCTTTATTAGAATGCCCATATGGACTCTACAGATAAGCCCCTTGTTGTGTGTGTTGGTTTATTTAACATCTTTGGCTAATTTTATGTTTGTGAAAAATATATCCATATCAGTACCATGTTGGTTATAGGATCTTTTGTTAGAGATCTATTTTTTAATTATTGCTAACTTTTGATATTGTATATTTAATTGTGTGCCTATATGTCCCCTATTTTTACATTTGTATTACCTTTGGGTTTGAACGACTAATTGGATTAAAGAGTTGGACGACATTGGTTGGAGCTGGATGACATATTGGTGAGTAAATTATCAGAAAAATTTTATTCTGGAAGTAAACTAATCCTTTAAGGAAAGGAAAGGGAAGGGAAGGAAAGGAAAGGAAAGAAAAGGAATGGAAAGGACATGACGTATGGCCAAGTATGGTGCCCCATACTTGGAATTTGTGCTCTGCATTTAATCCATTCAAGTGCACACACACAGTGAGTAGTGAACAAACACACACTGTGAGCACACACCTGTAGCAGTGGACAGCCAATGCTGTGGTGTCCAGGGAGCAGTTGGGGTTTCGGTGCCTTGCTCAAGGGTCTTACCTCAGTCACGGTATTGATGGTTTAAAGAGCACTGGATATTCACTTCCCCCACCTACAATCCCTACTGGACCTTAGACTTGAACCTGCGACTTTGGGTTACAAGTCCGACTCTCTATCCATTTCACAGAATTGAGCATCTCACCCGCCCAACCACCCCCACCCCAAAATCACTGTTCAAGCCCATCCAGTTTGGCTGGTTAAAATGTCATCCATCAATGCCATTCCATATGGTACCTGAGACAACACAAGAGAATTGTGGGAAATCTAAGGATGACAAAAATGTGTGACAGACAGAAACGAGACATTTTTACAAATCTGCTTCACTCAGATAGAGCGAATGATCCTAAAAGTTCCACAAACCAACTGATTTGTCAAATTTTCGGAGTGTGAGATCAAACACATGGAAAATAAAGTCCAGCAGTAGAGAGAGATGCATGTGCTACGATGAATTAGGATGAAAATGATTTCACAGATCTATAGCACCTTTTTTCTGTTTTTATTTCAATGCATTTAAACATGTGTAGGACACGTGTATCAGCTGTGGCTGTGACATTTGACTGAAATTTTTACATTTCAACAGGTTTGACCTTTACGTGTCCAGACCAGCCAAAATCAGTGCATGATGAGCTTTAACATAAACCTAATGTACTTGGACCCTAGCATATAAAATTGAACTTTGTAGGGTAAATCAATCGTATGTACAATAAAGCTGTTTGTTCTAATACCAAACCACAACAATGAACAATGAATGCCAATGAAACGTTTGGCATTCTCTCACCATCATCAAGACATCTCAAGATTGCAAAGGACAAACCATTATCAGCATGTCATGTAACTTCCTCTACCTCTGTGTCCTCGCATTCTTCTGGACAGGAATTGGCTGGTATCTTCTTTTTACCCTTTTCTCATTCATCTCCTCATTTATTTTCTTTTCCTCGTGCTCTCAAGCTTCAACGAGAGCTTTGCAGTGACCTACTTTCATGAAAACTCAATAGCAGGGTCTGTGCCAAGTGCTCTCGTGTGCCAGTGGTTTCGCCTAGAAAGACAGGTCTGAGGTCTAGCCATGCCAAGGTGCACGAGAATGGGGGAGGTCTCTCGTAAACCCCTGCGCCAGGGAACATGTCGCAGTCTGCCTGCCGTCATTTAGACCGGAGCCCCTTGTAGAGGTAGCCATGTCGGTGCTGAGCCTTGTGGTCGTTAAAGAGATTTATAGCACCCAGTGAAGTTAATATGTATGAACGAGTGGGAAAATCAGTTGTGTAAATTACAGGGTGTCTTATATTGGGCTCTTAATGCAGTTTTTAATGTGCCCATTTCCCCAACACCCCCCAAAGCCACCTCTCCCTTTTCTCCGTTTATCATTTTCTCTGTAGTCTGGTTCACCAGCTTGCGCACAAACCTGCATAATGGAAAACCTACATCATTACCACGCTTGCTCGCTCGCCATCTAGAGCGCTTTACTGCTACCTCAGATCTAGAGGCTCAAACAAAGTCGTCAGCATATTTTTTTTTTTTTTGGGGTCCATGGGACCCGTACAGTTCCCAACTCTTGCAGCTGCACTTCCCATAGCAGTGACATTGGTGTGTTTGGTTGGCTTGGTGGAACATAGGAGAGTTTGTACAGGTTGCAGTGTTTTTTGGTGGGTCACCCTAATGAGCAGTTCTTCCACTGAACCGGGTTTATAGGGCGGCTGCCAGCGTCATTAAGAGTTCTTCATAATTGCCCTTTCCAGCCAAAACCCAAAGCTGAAACATCTGCTGGCCCCCATCCTCCTCTGCCGATTTCCTCTTCTATTCTTCAGTTCCTGCCCTGCACTATGTACAATTAGAAACCTTGCCAGCCTGTTCTCCAAACAGCCTGGCCAGTACAGGTCAGTAATGTTCCCACACTCACTATAAGAAAGATTTGTAGCAGAATGAAGTACAGTACTAAGTACAATGTGTTTAATAAGTAGCATAGACCATCTAAACTGGTTGCTAGCTTACTTCACCCAGATTGATAGGTGTAGTTACCAAATAATTGGTAATTACCAAAAATTATAATTCTGTCATCATTCTGTGAGCTCCACAGCAAACTTGGAGGTTACTCAAAGTGGCATAACCTCAAAAAAGTGGACTACACAAAGACCACAAGGTCTTAAAGGGTAAGTTCTGTCATTAATTATTCACCCTCATGTCATTCCAAACCCGTAGAACCTTCGTTCATCTTCAGAACATAAATTAAGATATCATTAAAGAAAGAGCTTTCTGACCCTGTGTAGACAGCAAAGCAACTGACAAGTTTAAGACCCAGAAAGGTAGCAAGGACATTGTTAAAATAGTCCATGTGACATCAGTGGTTGAACCAAGCAACGAAAATACTTTTTATGCACAAAGAAAACAAAATTAATGACTTTATTTAACAATTTCTTCTCTTCTGTTTCAGTCTCCAATGGACGTTCACGACAGTAACACTAGAAATACAAAAGATACTGTGTTAACACTATTTTTGAACTCTTTTGCCCTTTCTGCCTTCCTATGGAGACTTGAACGATTATGAACTTAAAGAGGACAATCCCTTATTGTCCCACCCGAGGTCTCTAATTCACTATGTGTGACAGAGGGAAGGGCGCTGTTGCCGTCCAGTCATCCGCCCGATAATGCAGCTACTGTCTGCCTTACTCTGCCTCAAGTCCTTTGTGAGGAAAAGAGGCAAGTACTAAAGCTAAAGAGAGCAAAAGAAAGACCTGTTTTTATAAACAAAGAAAGGGAGGGAAACTTCTGCATGTGCTGTTTAGTGTAATAACCTACTATTGATTCCTGTGCAACAGCAAAAGAATAGAAAGAGACAATGCAAAATGAGTGCTATAATTAGAAGAACTTTAATAAGTGAGATTGATATCACTTGTATGGTAACCATATTGGAGCAATTGTCACATTTACCACAGGACAAATATGCAGCGCTGCACAAGAGAGGAAACGGATGCTGAAGCACAGATGTGCATACAAAACTCATCATGACAGCTTCAGCAGATGACAAGCAGTCACTAGTGTTTGGCTAAATTTGTTTCACCGACTGAAACAAGGCTGTTTTCACACTTGGTTGGATTTCTTAGTTTGTAGCCGAGTTGAAAAGCTATTTATTTGTTGAGAAATGCATTATGCTATAATGTAGTGATTCCCAGCCATGTTTCTTGAGCTTCACCAACACTGCACATTTTGCGTATCTACTTTGCCTTGACTGTCCTTTTCAAGTTTATTTAGTCTTCCATCCTTTAGCCCTGAGTACGTGGAGTTCACTAGGATCATAGTTGTCATCTGTTGTCATTGTATTTCATCTGAGCTGGCACTTTCCAATGATGTAATAACACAGTGTGACTGGTGACTTTAGATGTGAGTCGGCCCGAACAAGAATCTCAGATTCAAATTCTGTTCATATCTTGTGCAAATGACAAATCTGCAGGCAGGTTTAACGTGACCTTTCCCTTTTTGTTGTTAGTGAACTGTAGTGCCTTGGTTCCATCATGGATCACATCACAGGTCAACATCAACTTGTTCCACTGTGGTAAGCGCTTAAGTCATATGTTTTGAGCAAAGAATTAACTAGCTTTGAGACATGAAATCGTAGTGATCATGGCTAAAGGTTGTTCATTATTGCTTCACTTTAATGATCTGTATTTGATATTGATACTGAATTAAAAGAGTTTACTAAGACAGCTTGTTAGAGAGAGCTACTATTACTTTATGTAATCTGAGCTTTTTTATTCTTATTATTATTTGTGGACAATAGCCATATCTAGGAACCAGAATGTCATAGAGATTTAGGTTTTTGCATTTCAGAAATGTTCAAATTGGCTCTATTATAATTTCTTTGATTTTACAATCAAATTCACCGTTCTTTGCAATTCTGTAACCTGTTTGCTGCTTCAATTAGAACTTGTAAACGGAATAGGAATTTAAAAGTCATTCTTTATTCTAAATGCCTTATAGGCAACCACCCAGAAGATAAACGAGATGGATAAGAAGTCAACAACGTGGCTGTTCTGTACGATGACAGATTTGTTTAGCGGGGGGAACATGTCTCAACTGGGCTTTTCTAAAGAGTTTTGGGAAACAGAGATCTGGGCAACTGCTCAACTCTCAGGACCATGTTTTGTTTGGGTCTGTTCTTTAATCGATCACCTGCTTCTGTGGGACAGAGGGGATGAATGGAATAAGAAAGGGGAGGGAACCGTGTGTGGCGGTAGGCACTGTGGGACGGCAGCCTGCGGACAGCTGGACCGTCGGTTCGAGTTTCCCCGCTTAGCGAGGCTGAAATTTCAACCCGTTGCAAATCGAGGGCAATAAATGATTTGGCTCTCAAAACAACTGTGTAGTGTGAGTTTCCCGCCATTTTCTTGTTCTTGTTCTTTTTTTTTCAATCAATCCATTACGCAAGGAAACCCACAAAGCTGCCTTTATGCAACATAGGATGAATATCTAAAAATATTCAACTTCAAACTGCATATTATACCATTTTATATACCACCATATGCCACTCATGTGGAATGGCATATCATCAAACTTCAGGTGTTTTCACCTGATCTGGGGTCAGTCGTTCCAGTATGTTTGTACAAGGAAATGTTTTGGGGAAGTATGGGCTGCTGACATGACATTTAAGTAAGGCCACACTCTCTTTAGTACAGAACACAACAGGATGGAGTAAAGGCTGTGCACCAGCCTTGGTGATGGCTGGGGAAATGTTCAGCGCTTTGGGAAGCACATATAAATGCCAACACCAACTGGACACACTGACTCATTCTTTACTGCGCGTTATGGACCTAGATTGCCTATTTAGCACTTACAAAAACATATGCATCTCTTAGTTAGAACATAAATTCAGCTCAAATTCATCAATCAAATAAAGGGCTCTTTTCTTAAAACTGGCTTTGACTCTATCAGGCAAATAATCAAAGTTAATAAATGCATAAACTGTAGGACAAAACTCAACATGATGTCAAACTGTGAACAGATTTACAAAAGACAAGCAAATATTTAATAAGCAGACAGTTGAATGAAGAGCATGTGAAATAAATTCAGGCTAAAAGACAAAAATATAGATGAGCTTATCTGGGTTACATAAACAGTCTCAGATAAAAAAATAAAATAAATAAATAAAAATAAACAAGTTTGATCTTTCAATATCAGCTTATGAAGAATAAGTGGTGCAATTTTTTTTATTGTAGATGTAGAGTTTTTTTTAATTATTCATTTTATTTAATATGGTGACGTGAAATAATATTCCTGTCATCAAACCACAAAAATAAAAATAAAATGTTTGTGACAAGAGAGTGAATTTTGGGATGAACATGAAATATGGGAAAACAGCTAAATAATCACATTTACTTACTTTAAATCAAATATTGCAGTTTCATCGCCTATAAAAAAAAATGTTGCGGTCATTTACGATAAATATAACCAATATTCACATGCCACTGGCAGGTATATCAAAAACATTAAAGGGATAGTTCACCCAAAATGTTACTCCCATTTATTCAACAACATAAAAGAAAGTACTTTGAAGAGCATGTGTAATCAAACAGTTTTTCCTATTGACCTCCACATTTAAGTTATCCACATTCTTCAGAATATCTTCTTTCATATCCAACAGAAGAAATAAGCTTGTTTGGAACAGCCTGAAATGATTTTGGGTGAACTATCCTTTTAATTTTGAACCCTCTATGTTTATGTTTGCGTTTGAATTTAACAGCAAATGCTTTTTTAACATTTATAAACCATTAGGCTGTTTGCAGCTACAAATAGGACTTGCTAAAACCCAGTGGACACATTAATTCAATTTTCATTGCATTTAAAGTTTCATGCAGTACTGCAAACAACTTAGAGGAACTGGCTTAATCGCATTTTGCGGAAGCCAGCACTAATATGTTAAAAGGGCCTTGGGGTTGAAGTATAAATTATGAATTTGCAATACATCCAACACGTGCCAGAATCTGCTCCATAGGGAATGGCCCTATATTTTTTCTTTCTCAGATCACAGGCAAGTAGCTGTTCTGGGTCTGTGATTAAAAGAATACATTATCATCATCATCTTATCTTTGAGCTCCACTGCAGTCATCCTTCCTCTTCATCTCTCTCATTCTTCCTCTCTCCCTCCACCATCTCGTCTTTCCTTTAATGAGTCGGGGTTGTGAATTCTCTACAGCCTCCCAGGGTTTCTGCGGCCGGCCTGAAACAGCTGAACAAACAGAGGCTGTTCTGGAGCACTGCTCAACCATAGCAGCACATAGCTAATGGGCTCACTGAGCGAATGAGCGGTGGGGGTTCGTGTCCAAGGTACTGTTTACAGATAAAATAAAACTTAAGATTGATTTGCTTTACTCCATTTTCAATGTTGTTCTTCTGAATAGATAAAACAATTAGCCAGTTGCTTATTTTTGTTAGCTGTCGGTTTATCCTTTTCATGCTAAAACGCATTTCGCATACATACTTTGTGACGTCTTTCGCACTGTCAAATCGCAATGCGATTCATTTTTAACGTGGCCATTGTTGCGAATAACTCACAGTTGTTCTGGATCTTTATTATGGTTGTGGTGGTGACATTCAGGTTAACGTTATAAAGCGCACAGTAGAGCGCTGGAGGCTCGACAGCCCTGTAACGATTTGCAGACGGTGAGTCGACTATTCTTAACCCCCTCCCCCGTCGACGGATCCAGCCAGAACATTCCTCACACATCTGGCCCTCCAACGCTCTCGCCTGTGCCATAATTACCCACAAGCCCTGGTGCTCTTCTTTTCTCTTTTCTCTTTATTAGCTGCAGAAACCCTTCCCTCATCAAAGCGCGTTGCTCTCAAATCCCAGAGATGGGAGGGATCCTTAGAGGAAGACTGTAGAACAATAGTACACTTATGGATGACTTAGCCTTGGTGGAACATTCTTATTGTTTTGATGCCTCACCCTGAACTCAGAATATTGGATAACTTTAAAAATAACAATGGTGCACGCTTTGTTTTTGAACAGTAAGACGACTTGCAATTACATTAAAGATTCATGTCGACCGAGCTGTTACTGTGAAAGTTGTGGCAGAGGATTCACTAAATAGGTGCACCATTTTTGGATGTGGTATGTCAGTGCGAAAAACATATTCACTACTCAACAATCCAGTGCAGTCAAGTGTATATATAAGTAGATTTTTTATAGATATGATAACAATAACAATATTGCTATAGACTCATGCATATTGTAAGTGCTTGTGCTGTGACAGGGTGAGAGTTTTTTAGTGCGTCAGGCACATGTCTGAGCACCGGCTCTGCTCTGAAACAGGAAGTGAGGGCGCATGCAAGGGGGCATGCAGAAAGGAAGAGGCTTTGTTTGTGTTCTTTGGCGGGAAGTGACATTGTTGAAAGTGCTCTTTTGTTTTCTTCCTTAAGCAGTCGTACTCCAGCTCACCTGCTTAATCACGCTGTGTTGGCAGCCTTCCAGCTATTTGTCTTTAAGCTCTGGTGGTTCTGTGGATACAGTCCATATCTCACATGACAAGAACGATCAGGTGCTTTTGAGTCCTACACATCACTACAAGTCAGACATGACGCTGATTTAGGGATAGTACAAACTGAGACACAGTCTGCACATCCACCCAGTGACTAAGTCTGTTTACCCATACGCTTCCTTTGGCCCACTTTTTTGTTTAGTGCTGATGATAAATCTTATGAAGTAACTATAAAAAGTGACAACAGAGTGGAAAAGTGTTTAAATGATGTCAGGTGGTATTAGAATGAGTGAGATTCTTATTATAGTCAGAATTTGATTGGACAAAAGTGTGTACACGCCCTTGAGTGCAGGTTGAGTCATCAATATTTTTTTTTTCTTTGGAAGGGAGTATACAGAGTGTATTTTAAACGTCACTGAACGTCTGTCGGCCTAGTTTCTGTGGTGTTTTCTGCATTATCTTCACTGGTCAGACCACCGCTGTGGCTTTTTGGCCAACCGAGCATGTTGGATCATGGTCAGAGCTGTTGTGTAGTAAGATCACTCTTACTGGCTGATCAGCTTAGTGAACAGAAAAATTAAAGTAATGGAAACAAAAGGCTTTTCTAATTTTACATCTCCATCTAAACTGAACATACCAATTTGCGAATATTTGCAAATAAATAAAATGATGAATACATACTACTGACACCTGCTGGTTTGGATTCCCTCTCACGCAGGTGCAGAATGTATGTGCTAAGTCATTTTCTCCCAGCTTTTTGGCTGTAGGCAACGAGAGGCGATATCACAGTCTGCTTCATCGCTTCTATTTATTTTATGTCGACTTGTTGTGTTGCTGCCTTAAAACTGCTAATATTTAGTCAACTTTCAAAAGTAAACTAACAGTTCATAGGCTCAATCTAACAGATATTGTCTAAAAGCCATAAAACAGCCATTGGGGTGTATGAGAATCACCTTAATTTTGGCTAGAGTCATCCTCTCGCTCTCTCACTGGTGTGACAGGATGTTGTGTAAAGCGGAGAATTGCTTCTAATGGATTCCAAACGCCGCAAAAGTTTATTATGAAACAGAGCATTGTAAAGCTAGAGGGGAGTGTATGCTAATTCATGTAAGAGAGCTATTGGGGACAAAAGGTTTGGTTTGTGGAGATTGTGGCATCCCATAGGATTTTTTTTTTTTTTAAGTAATAGTCAAAACACCCAGGCCTTCTGCTTCAATGTTTTGTGAAGATTAATGTTTTATTGCATGAAGCATTGCGGCTGCCATCTTTGTGCTTTTTTTCTTTGGCCTTATTTCCATAACGATCCTTGTAAGTCATCTTAATCCTATTTAGAAATGAAGAACGCAGTTCTTCTATAATGTATTGTAATTATGATGAATGACGCCCTTTTATTTCCCCCTCTGGGGTTTATCTTGAGCTTGTCATGGTGGTCTTGTATAGTTATGTGCACGTCAGAGAGCGAGAGAGGAGATATTAGAGTGAAATGCCCTCCAAAGCGACAACACTGAGAGGGGGAAAGGCCATTAGGGATATATATGTGTGTGTGTGTGTGTGACCCTCCCTCTCTGCGTCAGTGGACCTATTTGCTGATTCTCTTCACAAAGCCTGTCTTTGATGTGCTGCTGCTTCCTGCTTCCTAACAGAGCTGCTGTATTAAATTGAGTTTGCCCCCCATTGAATTAACTAGGCTTTAATAGTGTTATTGATCAAGCAAGTGCAATCCTATACATCCTCCCACACCACAGGCTCCAAAGAGAAAAACATGAGAAAAAAACTAATTATGTATACTATACTACCATCCAAAGATCTGAGGTCCAATTAATTTCCAATAAATGCTATGTAGAATCCAGAAAAAAAGCCTGCTGTATATATATATATATATATATATATATATATATATATATATATATATATATATACACACACACACACACACACACACAAATGTCATGATTCTTCATTAAAGTTCATGTATGTTCTTTTCCTCCTAAACAGAATTGTAATTTTTTTGCTGACACATTATACATTTTTCTTGTCTGTATGAGTGGGTGTGTTCTTGTAAATGTGTGTTAGCTTTTCATAAAAGTGTGCCTTGGTTTGCCCTGTATTGATTTGTGTCATTTTCAACTTTCACACTTTGATTCCTCCAGTGTCGAATGCAAATAGACCGAAACAACACAATCAGCATACTTTACATTCTCTAAAGAGTTTGTATGTTTTTCTTTCTTTCTAATATCAGTGTAAATGAGAATGGTTAACATGTTCATATAATCTAGAGACCAGCTTGAGCCGGCTCGGAGATCAGTCAGACCTTCAATCCTTCAAAGATCTTCAATCCAGTTTAGGATATTTTTTATAGAACTTCAATAAATACTTAGCACTATTTAGCTGTTGTTTAAAAATGTAGCATTCTTATTAGCAAGATGCGCCTTCCCGAGTCGTTTGGGATTAAATATTTCTGTGTGTGTTTTATTGTTGTATGTACAGTATATGGGCTTTGTAAACAGGCAGAGAAAATGCATAGTAATGAGGCTCAGCGGCTCTGAGGCCACACTGCAACTCAGCAGGAGGTTCGATGTAAAAAAAAAGTTTGTTCTGGGAAATTCTCTGTTCTCCGATGCCAAGTTAGCCGTTAAATCGCCTGTTTGGTGCTGGTGACCTGTGAGTAATGTGTAGCTGGGATCACAGGGTCAAAGCAGGATGCTTCCTGAAAGACACACTGACTCTGTCAGGGGCCGTGCACTTTCTTCTCCTGTAATCCCTCTAATTTACTCTGTTAAATGCCATCTCCCACTCTTTAGTCATTAGAACCAGGATCAATTTCAAATTACTGCCAGGTGAAATTTTTGTGAGTACTTTTAAGAGCATTGCTATTGTTTGCGTGTTGTCCACAAGAAAAAAAGTAAGCATTGAAAACTGTGTCACTTGCAAATGTAACAGCATGTCCGATGAAAAAAGAGAGACAAAATGATTGACATATCGATCTAGACCGACATATTTAAAGACAAAAACATCATGCTCTTTTGACTTGGGCCAGTAAGTAACCACACAGAACATCGCAACACACAGTAACATGCAAACAGCAGGAATATTAATAGGGATGTTAGCATTAGCTTTAACCATGAGGTAGCCACACATAAACATGCTAACAAAACTGCCTAAACAGTTTGATGGCCTGTAAACTGTTTCTTGATAGTATCTCTTTATTATTTTGCAATGTGCTGGTTGAGAGGACTGATGAAATCCAAATCCTGAATATTAGTCATAGTCATGTTTACCTTAGCAAGTATCTCTAATTAAACCAATTCATTCATCTTCACTCCCAAAGAAACCAGCTTCTTAATCTGGGGCTAAGAGACATTTAAAATCTCCAGGATCTCTGAGATCACTTTTCCTCTTTCTCCTGTTACTCTCTATAGAAGCGTGTTTGAGTCCTCCACCTCACAATGCCACAGAAGAATGTTTATTTATCCAACTTCCTGCCTCAGATCCGGACATATTATACACCCCGGTATACATGAATTATACATCGCAATCAACCTGCATTGTTAGTTGATTTTTCCGGCATGCTTTGCCTTTCAAAAAATTATTTGCAAGTGTTATTTTTTCTTGTTTTTAATATGAATATCTGCTGCTGTTGGAAGAAAAGCATCTGTTAGAGCCTTGTCCAAAGGAATCTTAGCACACACAAAACTACTGAGCAGATCAGAGGACTCCAGATGACTCTAGCTTGTGTGCTACCTTGTATTTGCTGCCTTCTGTTGACTCTCTCCTTGTTGCTGACTCGTAAATTAGAGGTAAACTAACACCCCCTTGCCATTCAGCAAAGTTCTTCTCTGTTATTAGAAGGCATTCGCTGTATCTCATACCTAAGTGATACTGAAGGACATTAGTCTAGTTCTCACAGCCTCACACTTCCTATTTTAACCTTCACTAAACTCTGCCGAGACAAGCTTTACAGAACGTCCCATAGGAATAATCAGATGATTGCTAAAAAAAAAAAAGTTATTATTCTGAGTAAAATGTGCTGATAAATTGAATGGTTGTTATTGTTATGAGGTTCGAAATGAAGCGTGACATTGTAAAGAAATTGTTAAATTACACAGGAATGTGATTTCAAACTGTTCCCATACCTAAGTCTGTAGGCTGACTCGGAGTAAGGTCAGTGAGGTAGTTGATCTGCTGAAACCAAATGACATGGTGCCTGTCAGAAAAAGACACGGATGAATGATTTGTGCCTGTGGAATAACCAGACCAATCTCATTCCTCTAAGTCTCGTACGATGACGACTGGCAGGCCACATCCAATGAGATGTTTATTTGACGAATTCTTTGACACCAGTCCAACATGTGACAGGTTGAATAGATATTCTCAAAAGAATTATTTGAAGAGGGAATGTTTTCATCAGGTAATGTCATCTGAAACTGTTCTTATAAAACATTAACATGCTGGATGAAGCATGTTGCAGTATGCTAAATGTGGAAACTATCTAGGTGATAGCATCTCAGTACTGAAATGTGGCACATTTAGGGGTTAACTTGAGAATGTGGAGCTGTGGGAACTGTAAAATCGGGTGGCCAAGGCATATTTGCTAAATATAAATAGAATACGTAATACAGGATCAAACAAAAACTTGACTGGAATATAATAATAGATGAACTGGATTGAGAAATATACCAATATTGGGTCCAGAATGCTCTGATTTGTTCTGAACCCTGGCCACATGTGACTGACAAGGTTTTAAGGAAGGAGGTGAGAGATCATAAAGGAAATAAGCTGTCAGATTGATATCGATTTGTTGTCATTTTTGGTCTCACCGTGTGTACACAGAACATTTTCAAAAAAATGTGAAAGTAAATAGCTTAGATGAAGTTCTGAGAATGTATATGTCAATGTGATTCTAAGAACTGCTAATGGTATGCTAGTACATGCTGCTGAGTCATGTACTCCAGTCACCAAAAAAAAGAATAAAGATAAATAAATAAAAAGGATTTGATAAAACAAGAATGAGTAAGAAAGAAACCGAGCCGGTCTTATCACACATGATGAGAGGCAGTGCTGATTGACAGCAATGAAAACGGAGGGATCAGAAAAGCAAAGCTCTCTTTGAGTAAGGGAGCGTAAAATCCAGCCTAGTGCACGCTGATCCCCCAAATCCCCTATTGTCACAATAAACAGAAAAGCATGAGGAAATGTGTGTATGAGTGTGAGCACCCCTGCGTGTGTGCAAGCACAACCCTAAGCCTGACTTAAAAGGGATTTTATTCAATTTTGGGGGCTTTTGTTCAGAAGCTGTTTGAACTTCTTAGGTTCAATATTTTGAGGACAAAAGTTATTCGTTCCACATTAAACCAAATTGTTAATTCTATGACTTGAAGTAATGAGAATTGCCTTGTTTTTATTCTCTTTTCTGCTTTATTTTCTTGTTTAGATGGCTCGGGTATAACAGGACCCTGTCTTTTCCTGAGCCCCACAGGGTCCTACATTCATTAACTTTCTTGAGCAACCAGGCAACCTGCTGTACAGCCTTAAAATGTCATTTAGGAATCCATGGTATTCTGCTCTTTTGGTTTGACATTTAAAACACTCTGTTTGACTGTGTCCTTGACTGAACCTGGAGACCTTCAGAGTTAAATTGAGTCAGTTAGAGGATAAGACGAATAAAAGAGACACATACTAGATTTTATTTTATATTTTATTTTACTTTCCACATGTCTGAAAGAAAGTCCACATGTCTGAAAGAAAACTATCTCTTTAAGATGCTGAGTTGACCATTTGAAAGTGAATCAGTCTCTCAAAATAGTCAAATTCTGTCCCTCTGTCACTCTCAGTCTGATTTCTCTTCCCTTTTTTCGTTTCTGTTAAAGCAGTCAGAGTTTGTTTTGTGCACCATCTATCAGCTGACATTTCTTCTCCATGCACATCTCACACCCCACGGTCTCTTATACTTATCCGTCTCCTGCAAGATGGCCACGAACGTCTAACTTTCGTCAAGACCTGTCTCACATCCCACATGGGAGTCTGTCCCTGACTGCACGCACACACAATCACATGACTCTTTCATTTTGATCCGCTCAGTGTGTAACGGTCATTTCCCAAAGCAAGCCTCTGTCCCCTGTCCTCTCATGGGGGCATGGAGGATGTCTGCTGGCCTGGACGTGGAGTTCAGCGAGATGGGGGACGTCTGAATGGTCACCCGCTGGGCAGAGGGAGGGAGAGCGCAGGGACAATGGTGGTCCTGTTTTAAGGGAGCGTGGTCAGGGGGAGCCAGGAGATGGGCTGGGGGTGTTTGTAGGGGCAGGAAACAGGGGGAGCCTATGGGAATGCAGATTGGTTCTCTGAATTGAACTGGCAGGCTGGGCTTTGATGTGAGCAGAGGGGGATTTTCATAGGGCCCAGCTTTTATCGATGTTTAAACCACCCCTCTACAAAACTTCATCTTTTCTATCTGCCTCTCTTTGCTTCTGCCTGTTTGCTCTCGCTGTCTTCCCATTCCACATCATCTACCTCTAAATGGACATTAAAGAGCCAGTAAGATGAAAATTCTAAGCTTCCTATCACTGTTTATAAGTCCTGTACATTAGGTTTAAATCCATCCAAGGTTAAAAAACATTGTCATTTTGTCAAAATATCATTTTAAAATTATGTCAATTCTCAGAGATCCCCAAACGGTTCGCGCGAAGCTGTTCAAAAGATTCAGTTTCCTTAAACCCCACCTTTCGGTAGCATGCTGTGTTCTGATTGGTCAACTTACATAAGCAGTTTGGATTGGTTGTTCCGCACACACCTCCACGGTAAACTATGCGTTAGCATGTGTTTGGGGTGAATTAGGTCTTCTTCCTCTCACCGCGAAGCAGTGAAAATAAAATAAACAGTAAAATGAAAAACTTGAACAGTCTCGCTGCTTTTTCTTCTGTGTGGGTGTATTCAAACCGCGCGCTTCAGTTTGAATCTGAATAGCGCGTTCATCGCGGGGGCGTGGTCACATTAGAAATAACGAAGGGAGACATGAAAAACAGACATCGCGTTGTTTTCATATGGATTACTTTATCACAGAATATATGTTTTCGGCAGCACTTGTTTAGTTTTAAAGTAGACATGTCAAGCTTTCTATAGATATCTCTGTCATGTCTCTTCGTTGAGTATTCATGGAGTTACACTTCATTTTAATAACGTGTTTGTACATGACGATCAGCGCAGACAGGCTGCAGACAGCACACATACTGATAAGACGCTCGGGAGAAAACAGACACATAACTTCATAATCATACTTCGCGTTGTGATTCGGAGATGCTCGTTGTTCTAAATAAAGTTGGTAATGAACCATCTTTTATGGCCAAACGCTTTGAAAATCCCGTCTTGTACTCACCGAGATTAGAAAAGCAGTCATCAGTGAAATGTTGTGAACACAACAAAAGGGATTTGTTGTACTGCTCTGGTATTGTGGTAAAAAAGAATTTTAGCCATTGGTTCTTCTGATCTTCTTTCTTTGGCAGTGAAAATAAAACAAACTTGCCTTTACAATTAAAAACACACTGTCTCCTCGACATGATGCTCTCACACCAACCAGAGCGTCTGTGTGTGTGTGTGTGTGTGTGTGTCTGTGTGGGGGGTGGGGGGGCAGGTCAGAGTTCCGTTTCTCTCAAGACGGTAGGCGGAGATTAATATGCAAAGTGTTCCTAGTGACGTACATAGAGATGGGCAAAAGATTTGAAATCTATAACGACTCGTTTCAGCGATTCAGAGTCGACTCCTTACTTTAGAAGCCAATAACTTTATAAATCGTGTACTTTTTGGTTTAATTATTTGCACATTGTTTACACTGATGGACAGCTACATCACACACTTTAGTACAGGTAATTTTTGATTTCCCATCTGTGTGGCTCTTTAACTGTTGTATCATTTATTATAAAAAAAAATATATTTGCTGAAAGCCCAAAGAAAAAAAAAATCATTGTGACGTTATATATCACAATTGCGACTTTATATATTCTTTTAAACTTTATCTCGCAATAACGTTATTTTTTAATTTTGGATGCTACTGTGTCTCACTAGCCACATTTCCATTACCCTTCAAAATTTGGAAAATTAATCTAAAATTGTGAATTTAAAATGGAAATGTAAACATGGGAATTTTGCAAGCATTTTTTATGCTAGCATGAGGTGGTTTTTCAGGCAATTTGTTAAAGGAATATATTGCAAAACTTTTTTTTTTTTTTTGCATTCACAGGTCACCTGGCGTACATAAAAGTGGCATGTTTTAGAAGCATCCCAGTTGCGGCTCCCCACGCTGCTTCTCTAAAGATACACGTCTACATCTCCTTTGATTAACAACAATGGCTAGTGTGGTGGCTACAATATACATAAACCTACCAACATCCATTACCATGACTTATTGCGAGAGAAAAAAATTATGTTTCAGTCGCATAACATTGGTTAATGGAAACGCTGACAATTCACAATAGGTTTTTTATTGTCATTTATGAATTTATTTTATTACCATTTATCACAACATTTTGTGCAAATCTGAAATAGAAACCCTGTTTTCCTTAACTACCATAACCAGTAACATACCAAGACTACCAAGATTTTTGAACACCGTTTTTCAGTACCAATCATATGGTAAACCTTTGGACACTAACCTGATGGTGCAACATAGTATTATTTATACTTTAATTGATACTATGTTGCACCATCAGAGTAGTGTCAATGGAGATTTATTTATTTTTTTAAGTGACAAACAATGTGGGTCCATAGGTGTTTATCAGCATGCTAGTTAGTTCTGGATAGGTGGAAAGTTTAGTTCACTGCTGAGGTACAAAGCAACTCTACTTCAAAACTTTATAATTACTAGATTTAAGCAACCCTGCAGCACTGCCATTAATTAGACTCTGAGAATGTTCATCTCTGTATGCGTTAAAGAAAAACCATGATTACAGCCAAATCCAACTGCCTCGCCTCTCATACAAATGCAAAACCCTTGAAGGAGACACTGCTTTAAATTCACAGTGCACACACACGGTTCAGACTCCTGGTTCGCTCTCTACCAGTGTCCTCCAAGAGGAGAGTCTTAAAGAGAAGTAGAGTTGTAAGGAGGAACAAAAAGGTTTAGAAATTGCTGAGTAGAGGAATTAAAAAGAGATGAAAAGAAAGAAGTGAGAGCAGAAATTGTGTGTACATGTGTGTGTTGTGGCGGGTGGGGGGGGACTAATTACTTTTCTTCCTCTCTTGAAGAAAACGCCTCTTCTTTGTCCAGCAGGGGGATGGGGAGTGGGTTGTAGATAGGGGGTCTCGTCCCGCCACTTCAATCTCAGCATCTCAGCACTTTTCTTTGTGTCTTTCATTCATTTCTCTCTTTCCTATCTGCTTTTTTCCATACACGTATTATTTATTTCTCCTTCATTCTGTGCTCTCCTGAGGACCTCAAAAGAGGCCGATCAGAAAGATAGGGAGGGGGCCCCGATTATGGGCTCAGATCTGGATTTAAAAAGTTGGCTGTAGAGAGGGCATACAGGAATGGTTTTACTTCAGAATCAGTTGAATAATAGCTGGAGAAATCTGAGGTCTTGTAACAGCATTGGTAATATGACATAAAAAGCATGATTAGACCACATTTCATGGATCACTGCAGGCAGTGGAAAAACTGAGGGGAAAATGCGCAAGTTGGTACAAACTGTTACGTAAGTCTCCTGTACCGCTCTGGGATCAGACTAGGGAGAATGATAGATGTGGGCACCATTTATTTAAGCTGATACCAGATCAGATGTTTTCTTTGAATAATGATGAGACCCTTCAACCCTGACTTTAAGCACTAATGTACCACAAGTCATTAGCACACTCGTTTTCATTCAGGGTACTTGTGTTCATGTACTCTCCGGTCTGATATCTCCGTCTCTCTTGTCTTTCCAAGAAAACCGTGCCAAGTCAGGTGGCTTCACAGTCCAAATTGTATTTGCCAAATTAGATAGCGAATGTAGTCGCTTATATTTTGAAGCACTCTGCTTGTGGGACAATGCAGCTGTGTATGAGTTTTGGAGGGAGGAGAGCTAGCCGAGCAATGAGAAATACAGAGCCGCTATTACGGGATATTTAGTCTTGGTCTTAATGATAGTGGACAAAATGACATAAGACACAAAAACTTCCTGTGACATTATTGAACATGTTACTCCTGCTGAAAAGACCTGTTTAGACTAGTTTTTTTTTTTTCTTTATTATTTGGTGCTGGTCTAACTGGTAAAACTAGTTAAAAGATTAGTTTACCTCCCTCAAAAATTCAGTCATCATTTACTCACCCACATGTTGTCCCAAGCCATTACGACTTTCTTCCTTGAAGCACTGGGAAGCTCTCAAGTTTGTTTCCCCCCCTGCAATAAATCACTGATACAGTACATAAACCAGTATGACTGATTCATTCATGAATTAAATTAATTTCAACTCTCGTCATGCCATTCCAAGTTTCTTTCTTATGTTGAACATAAAGGTAGATATTTTGAAGAATGCTGGTAATCAAACAGTTGATGGTGCCCATTGACTTCCATAGTATTACTTTCCCTACTCTGGAAGTCACTGGGGACCAACAACTGTTTGGTTCTTCAAAATATCTTCTTTTGTGTTCAACATATACAGGTTTGGAATGATAGGAGTGTGAGTTCATTGTGACAAAATAAAATTTTAATTTTGGGGTGAACTATTCCTTTAAAGATAATGTTCAGACACCCTTCTGTCATTCTTAACTCTGTCAAATGTTGTCATAAGTTGCTGTTATCATATTTACTAGCCACAAAAGGCACACTAGGACATAAACCATGGAAATAAAGTTGGTTGTGAGCGGAGTCTATTGTCTGCTCAGTGGTATGACATATACTGTATTATGCATAAACATACCGAGATCCTAGGGTTTACAGATAATGCTATTTTTGCCCGCCCAGATGTCAGCTTGAAACTATCAAAGAAGTTGCTATTTTAAGACGTTTCAAGACATCAAGAAAGAGAAATGTAAAGAGGAGGGGCTTGTTTTGTTATTGGTAGATAATCATGTTTCCTGGAGTGGTCTAAATGAGAGCTGTCCAGTAATATCAGTGCAGGAATGCAGTCAGTGCACACCTCTCAACCCTCCCGAAGTCTTGGCTCCACTCCACTCTCTCAGCACTCCACACAAAGCTTCCTTTGTTCAGTCTGGACTTGAAAAGCAATGCTCTGTCACTCCCTTTCTCTCTCCCTCTCTGTTGTCCTGCCTCACTCCTCTTTCTTCCTGTGTATCTCTACCACCCTCTCCTTATCTAAATGTGCTCTGTTCTCTCACACTCATATCTTATGTTTTTATAATCAGTCTTAGGTTAAATTATCCTAGAATGTTGGGATTCTTTCTGTGTTTTTACTTTCATTCCTTCCCTGTCTGTTTTGTCCAACTTTTCCAACTTTTTTTTGGAGTCTTTCACAGACTTCAGTGTTGTTTATTCACCAGAAGGTAGGGATCCAGCCAAGAAATCGGTATTATCCTGCATATTCGCAACCTTAACTGGTGGAGGGAAACATTTTTCAAGCAACTCTTTTTCTCCTCAACAGCTATTTTAGGTTAACCGCACATTTATTAAGCTGGAATGGGGAGGGGGGGTTGTGCTCTTGTTTTGCTCTCATACTTTTTCAAAGCTTAGAGAGATTTAGTCCTGCCACTCTCCCATGAAGGAACACTCTCACACATACACGTACACAGCAAAACCCTTCAGGTGTTCTTCCCGTATGCGATCAACTGATAAACCAATCTCAAGTTCAAATCAATGAATCACGCAAAAATCACGTGATTAAACAAAAAACAGATTTATTTCCCAGCATTCATTATAATGTCTCATTAGATCAGTAGTTAAGTACTTTGTTTGATGAGGACATGTTTATTCAGTAGCTATATTCAGGTCAAGCAGTCATATCTTTTGTTCCTCCAACAATAATCACTTCATGTGAAAACTTGTTGCTCCGGCAACCTCCTACAAGCTTTGTCCTGCGGATCGTAAAGTGAATGGCATTGGAAGGCCCGAGGCATGAAATTATGTTCATCATCACCTAGTGACGCAGCCAGACCTTGCACAACCGCTTGCTGACATAGATGCGGGACTCCATAAGCCTGCTGGCTGCAGGCATACCTGCACATGCCCCTGCTGTGAAATGATTATTTCACGCCTAGATTTCACCACACTCTACTGTCACACAACCAGAGACGTGCAGAGACTTGTTGCTAGTTATAGACTAAGACTTTCTGATTTTGGGAACATAACAGACAGTTAAACATCACAGTTTAAGTGAGGCCACATTAGGGAAATGCATTTTTTTTATATTATGCATTATAAACTGTTTAATTTTGTTCAGTTGGATTGCTAAAAACAGATGCATCAGATTTTGTACAAGGAGTGATCGTAAAGGGATTGGAAATTTACACGGACATGTCTCATGTAATGACATGTCCATAAAGTGTAAGGATATTGTTTTAATCATTGAAGTATTGTGGACTGAAATTTCTGTTTGTAATGTGTGCACAAATACTGCAGCACATCCCTTTGTGAAAAGCCTGGGACACTTGAAAAGTTAATGGCGCGCACACACCCACACACACACACCCACACACACACACACACACACACACACACACAGAGTTTGTTTTTCTAGGTTCTAAGGCTGTGTGCTGAATCCAGCTGCTGTTGCATTCCCATGGTGCTCTCCTGCAGCTGCGTCCAATCAGATCACAGAACCTTGAAACTGAAGCAGCTACAGCCTGAAAACACAGACCATTGTCATGCTTTTTCTGGATATCTCATTCATGAAATTCAGACTCACACCTCTCTGTCTGTTTTTCTTTCTCCCTGTAGCTTGCTCTTCCTTGCTCAAGAGGTTCAGTAAAATTTTAACTAGGCCCCTTTACCGCAGGTGTTGCATATTGGTGATTAAAGCACCTCTGCATCTGTTGTTCCTCAGGCAAGATTTGGTCAGATTACTGCTCACTAGGGTACAGAGTGCCGTGACCTGCTTTTGTTTGAGTTCAGATTCATTTTGCCATCCTTGAATGCTATCACAACTCCTGTAATCAACAAGTGGCTGCTTAGCTTCATTTCATGATAACAGAAAGGTTTTATATTTTTTACATTTACTCAGCGTCATGTTGTTCCAAAAGTTCCCATTTTAAGTTATGTACTCTGTGTTCATTTCACGCAAACTGGGAGTGAAAAAAGGAAGTCTCACAGGTTTGGATTATTGGAACAAAATGAATTTGTTTTTCGTTTTATTTATTTTTATTTTAGGGTAAACTCTCCCTTTTAAAATTTTTTAGATAACATTAGTTCCTCATCGTTGTACAAGATGTGCCAAAATTGTCTCTTGAAGACTCCCAGATCTAATCTGACTCAATGCAGTATGGAGTTCACGTTAGCCTCTATACCGCAGGTTTTGCAAGAATTTGGCCATATTATGCAACAAGACGTTAGTGTGTCAATTAGCAGTACTGGTAGTTTTAGCTGAGCATAAGAAGTAAAACTGTGACAGTCTTGTTGACTCAGGGTTATGTGTCAATAGGAAGGCACGTTGACAATGAGGACCTTCCTCTTTAAAGTAGGACTGTGTGGACAGCACGTTTTATCGTAAGCATTAAAAGCAGGTTATGACTCCGTATACGTGTCTCAAAACAAAAGAGTGCTGAAATGCAGGCTAATAGCTCAGGGGTGTTGTATTTCTGTGGTTTGAGGTAATTGGCTTTTTCTATACTTCGATGAATGTTATTTAAAGCAGGTCATGTTGACTCAGGATTATACGAGGCCCCAGTGTCAAATAGGCTGACTCACCTAGATGTATTTCCATTTGGTTTCGACGTTTCCAATTCAGAGCCGCCTCACCTGCCAAAAAGTAGAATCACAGGACAGATGTGATGATTCAGAGTATCTCTTTGCCTAGATTTGTGGTTTATGAAAGTGCACTCATATCTATAAAGTGAGTGTTTGTGTGAGATGGACTGACCGAGAGACATGGGGGGGTTGTGGGACATGATGAGAAAATGGCGAAGTAGCCAGTCCACAATGGGCCGCATTGTTCTAAGCTCATAATCAGAGCGGACATGGAACTTGGCCGGGAGAGTCGTCCCCGTAGCCCTCGACACAGCTGCTGGGACAGTTTATATTCCCTCTGTTCTGCTTTCATCAGCATCTCTCTTTCTCTCTGTCTCTGTCTTTCCCATTCAGTGGCTGTTTTTCCTTCCTCCATTTGAAATGAAGGGGTCAGGGCATGAGCAACGCACTCTTGTGTAACACTACAACTGCACAAACAAACTGTGCCAATCAAAGAGAGCCAAAGCGTTGACCTCAATATCTTTTGCTTTAGTACAGGAATCTCAGGCCTCCATCCAACTGTCCGCCAACCAGCCATCTTCGCTTCCTGTATGCATTTTAGTTAGTGGAACATCCAGTAGCCCAGTGGAAAAACCCAGCCAATAACTGGATCTTTAAAAGACTAGAGCTCTGCTTCAATGACGAGAGCAATAAGAAGCTTAACAGCTGGCCCAGTGGCGGTAGCTGTGTTTACAATAAAAACTCGCAGTCAGCTGCGAGGCCTTTGCGTCACTGGCACGTAAAAATAAAACAAGAGACCGGAGAGAGACCCCTCCATCATGACTCAAAATTTCCACAGAGACCAGAAGATGGTGCCACTCCTTGTACAAAATCTGATACATCGCAGGTGGGTAGAGGGGACTCGTGTCCGTCTTCGTCTTAAACGTCCACGTACAAATTCCATCACATGACCTTTCAGCAGTGTGTTAACCGATAATTGTCGCCTCATAGCTTTCCAAATTGATTGAAGCATTTGCGGTGTGTGTTGGCTGCTCATACGGTTGGCTGTGGTTCTTGGCCGTTGGACTCGGATGATTCCATGGGGTTGCATGTTGCTGGGCTAGAGCTGCTTTACACATAATCATTACATGACCCAAGAAGGCAACACATGCTCCCTGTACTCTGTTGGGGTTGCTGGGAGTGAATTGTATTTTTGACCCGCTCTAGGTCAGGTGTCCGCCCTTGTGTTGCCTCCCATATGTTCTGCATTTTCTTGCGCTATCCACCCAACCCCCAATCCCTTTTGCCCCTGTAATTGCCAGGTAATGTTTCGGCTCTGGCTCCTCCTCTACTGCCATTATTCCTGTTCTGAATTTAATGCGACTGCCAATAGTGGCCACAGGCTTGGCAGCATTTCAAAAAAGGGGCCCACCTTCGATACATTATACACAAGCAGCTTTCACCAAGGTGTGCATTTCAAGACAGCCTTCCTCTGTTTTTATACTGTGCTTTTTTCGGTTAAATCAAAGTTGGAGGGGACACTGGAGACTCTTTTTTCCCCTCCAATCTGATCTCTGTAACCCCTCCCTACTCATATCAGATATTCCCCAGCCGCCTGGCGCCCAGAGGGAGGCCCACCTTTACCACCCAATGTAGACCCAATAATACAGATCTGTTGGCTTTTATGATCATACTTTGTCCCATTTCCCAAAAATCACCATTGAAATGCATAAATAAAATAAACAAAAACAACTAATAAAAATGGAGTTTAAAATGCCTTCGGCATAGGACTCATACTGGGTAGATTTGAATTCTGTACTTTTGTTTGTGGTCACTTTGTTCCCTTACTTCCTCTTTTCAGTAAACAGAAAAACCGCTTGAGGTGAGCTTTTACAAAAAGTGACCACTGTCAGAGGTCAACATGTGACTTTTAAGGTATCTGTAAATCTTGTTTTTGTGATTGAAATCCGAAAAAAGGAACACAGACATTTCCACAAAATACCCATCCACCTTGACTGCAAAATAGGGAATGACCAAAATCATTTGGGTCCCAAACAACCTTTAGGTCACAAGGTGTCATTAAAAAAAAAAACGGTTTCTCACGATGCACACTGGGCAATTGCATGGATGAAAGTTAACAGGACGAACGGGAAGAGCCAGGCAATGGTCCAAATTAACACAAACTAAATAAAGGACTGAAGGAAAGTAATCAAATGATGGCGCACAGTCCGGGAATTGCTTATATGTTCCACTGAGCTCACTGGTTATGGGTAAGCCAGTTAAGCAACATGCAGAAGTTATGATGTAACAAGACAATAGTCTTAGATAGACACACCCTTTCTGAAGACAACAGAGGTTTACTCTCTTGGGAAGAAAGGAATAGGTTATACCACTGAGAAAACTATTTTTCTTTCTGGCAAATAACCTTCGAGGGGAAGTAAAAGCGATTTGTGCTTTCCAGAGGATCTCTTGCCCTTTGAATCACTCTTTGGAGAAAGGGAGACTATGAAAGGCAAAGACATGGGAGAAGAGATTTATTAATTAAAGTCTCTAACCTTGTGTCCGATGGGGGCTGAAAACCATAGGAATAACGATTTAACCATGATGGTTTTCTTGTCAGATTAGGGAATAGGAAGTTGAGCTGGCCCAGGAAAGTGTGCAGAGATTTTGCCCGAGTAAATAAACATCTTAACCCAGATCCCCTTTCTACAAATCTACACCTTCTCTCCACCCAACAATTCAGGTCCTGCAATCTGGCTTATTCCTGGAAAACTCTATAGAACGAGTGGGTTGTAATTCATTATGACCATCTATTCCTGTTGATATTGTCATTTTATATTTATGCGTCCACATGAAGATTTCATTAAAGCTAAGAACCTAGCACTTTAATAACCATAAAATGCACAATATAAAATTATGTAAAATATATATGCAGCACTGAGCTAAAGTCTAAACAAAAATTGTACTGTATATTTATTATATATATATATATATATATATATATATATGAATGGAAATATATATATATGAATGGAATTTAATGTAATGTTTAAAGTCAGTAATTTTTTTGTGTTTGTTTTGTTTTGTTTATTCAGGAAGCTGCAAGTTTGGCATCATAGTGCATTCTATCTAGTTATGCCGCTCAGTAAGTTAAAATGTAGAGTGTCTTAAAACTGCCCAGGTATCAAATTTAGGTTCTAAAAACACTGTGGAAACATTGTTTTGAAATGTTTCTAAAATGTTGAAATGTCTGGTTTTCTAGTTGTGATTATAACATTATTTAAAGGTTACAAAAACGTTTCTTACAACAATATACTGACTTTATTTTTTCCCCCGAATATTTGAACATTTTTTTTTTATATTCTAATAATATTAAAATACCCAGTTTTCTTGTTGTGATTGATTATAACATTATTTAAATGTTTAAAAAAAAAATCACAATATCACACATTTAATGCTTATTTTTTATATTCTATAAACATTAAAACATCCAGCTTTCTTGTTATGATAAGAGTGTTTTTTTAAAGGTTACCAAAACGTTCTTTGAACAGTTATCAAGCACAAATAATATTGCAAGGACATTTTGAGAAAGGTGATTGCAGAATGTTTTATGTTTAACATTATGAGAATGTAGATGAAATATTATTACATTTATAAGAACATTGAATAAACATTACTTTAAGAACGTTTTGTTATTTTAAGAAACATTAGTGAATGTTAGCTGGGTGGCTGGATGAGTGAAGAGAGTGGACACACACACACATACATACACACACACACACACACACATACAGAACAGGTGGTGGATCATTTAAACTGTGATTTACAGAGCTCTCGGAGTTTCATTGTGCCGCTCTTCCTCTAACCTCCTTGGTCTCCTCTCTCCAGAGTTCCTAAAAACAACCCGATCTCCTCTGTTAAACAATAGAGCACGCCATCCTCACTTTGTGTTTGCCTCCACAGGAGCATGACCGTACATCTTAGTGAACCCATACAGCTGTGAGTGACCATTTGAGATGAATTCATCTCAGCTCACATGGGTGTTCACTAACAAAACACTTGTAATTTTCCATCAAACAGTGGTCAACGTGACCATGATGAAATGCCCTGAAATGTGTTGTAGGCCTGACGTTTTTTAATTAAATCTTGTATGTAAAACTATACACAGCAGGAGCAAGTTCCTGTTTAGTCTGTGAATGCTAAGTAAACAGATAAAAGAAAATATTCAATCACGTTTTGCTTGCTCACTGCTTTTTTTTTTTTTTTCGTCCCAGATCTCATTTACGGTCAAAAATAGCAGCGTGTCTCAGTCCTCCTGTATTTGCGTGTGCTCAGACGGTCAAGAATATGTGAATTTCCACCAGAAGTTGTGGGTGCTAAAACCCTATCATCTGAAGGTGTCAATCTAGCAACTGGTTCCTCAACTGCTTCCGTAGCACGCATCTAATGAAGGTTACAAAGTGGTTTAAAAGGGTAAAAAGAATTTTCTGTGGCTGCCCAGACTGTATTTTTGAAGCATGACCTTTATTAGAGTTTCCACATCCCTTCAATGTGACATTTTTGAGTGCCGTCACCTAACACACATGGCAAACTTTCTGTGTTGCTAAGCCTACTTTGTATTGCCATGCGCTGAAGTGATTTTATGGTTTGTTGGACACATGTTTATGTCAGGGTGAGAATGTTTGTGTTTGTGCACGTTGTCTGAGCAAGTGAGCATGCCCTGAGGACAGGGGAATGGAAGGAACAGGCCCGACTGGTTTCGTTTAGGCCTAATATTGATGAACATTGCCTCTGAGAAGAATCTGTGGGGAGATTTGCCAATGCAATCTCAGGTTAAGTAGTTTTTTTTTTTTTTTTTTTGAGGTTCCGAATGGTAAAGGACCATTTTTTAACCTCACGCAATGTGTCCAGTGTATCATCTTGACCTAGATGTGCTTTCTCGCACATCTCCTGTAAGTATCTCGTCAGCTGAGGTTGTGAAGAAGCATGTGCGAATCCTTAAAAGTTAAATCACCTCTGCAAACCATTAGCTAAACATCTCAACATTGTCTGATACCAATCTGTTTCCTTTTTAATTTTCTTGCAAACAACATTTTTTACAATGCCCTTAGCAGACGGATGACTCATTTGAACCAGTCAGAAGATAAAGCTGCTATCAGTTATTCGTTTGTCTGTCTGTTACAACAATGTTATCGTGGATTATTTTAAAAAAGCAGGTTATCAGAGCGTGTCATTTCTTAGTGCTAACTCAAGGTCCCGCCGTGGATAAGAACTCCTTGGTTTGAGCTAAGGCAATATTCCCCTTGAGGCATTTACTTAAGATTCATCCAGAAGATAAGCAGATCATTGGTCTCCCATACTCGTGTCTGACATGTTGTAGCCTGAATGTTTGTTGAATGGTTTCGTTGCCCCCGAGAAACAGATGGCAGCCTGAAACAAAGCTCGTAAATGCTGGAGAAATGTTCCCTAAATGGTTTGACAAAGCTAGAAGGACAAAAACATTATACTTTAATTGTTGTCTGGAATCTTTTGAAATTTGAAATTTAAATGACATCCTAAATGATTCTTTTGTATTTTATTTACACAGGTAACGCTGGAATGCTGTGTTGGAGCCAGACTGAGTTTGAAACACTTGTTGGATCCCAAAGCTTTGCTAATATTCAGTTCTGGGCTGGCACAAGTCTCTCAGGGTCCTCACGTACTCTGTCGTCGTCACTTTCACCTACACATACCCACACAAATAGACCAAGTTTCCAGCCACCCACCATCTAAAGTTTGCCCTTTATGGCAACACCGACCTGTTTCTTTCCCATGCTCTAGTATATTCTGAATTAATGTCGGTTAGATCACGAGATGTCCATTAGACTTCACCACTCATTTGCATCACATCTCCAATTGGTTTTTGTCAACTCTCATTGAAGTTGAAATATGGTCAATATGGATGACCCGTTACAGCTAATATCTGCATCCAGATGTAAATTTAGTTGCAAGAATGTTGCTTTCAGTATCAGCAAAGACGATGACTTATTGTGTGGGTTCATAATAGACAATCACACCTTGTGTGTGCTTGACAATAATTGGTTAAATTTGGGTTTAAACTGGTTTGAGAACAAGTGAGGCAGGAAGGACGTGAAGAAAAGGTGGTTTGGAGCTTCAGACAAGCATGTCATAAGCAACATCAAACAGTTTGAGATATGCTTCCCCCTCATTGTACAGTTAGGCTTTTGAAGGTGTCAAAGATATGCAGTTCTGTACACACATGCAAAAAAGCCAACTAAAAAAAAAAAAACACTTCTGCCTCTACCTTTTTTGGACATAATATCAGACTCAGCATTTGTCCTCCAAGCATCACATCAGGTGTCTTTTTAGTCCTGAACTGAAAGCTGAAAGTACAGTCTTAATCCCATCCAGAAGCTCCCAAAGTCCTACTCTAAGGTCCAACCCAAAGAGTAAGCACAGTACAGATCAGAGATGTGACAGGGTTAAGTAGCTCAGTTTCGGTTTTCTAACTCAGTCTCCTCTACGCTTCATTGTGCTGTTTCAGCAACCAGAGAAATGCTGCAAATAGAAGCCGGTGGCTGGGTGCAGTCGCAACCACACTTTCCTTTGCACCTGGTTCCACTACCAGCTCACCTTCATGTCGAAACATTTCCAAACCGCACATTTTTTGAGATCTTCTAAACACCTTTTTCTGTCATACTCTTCTGTTCTTCGTGCTGGTCAAGGGTTGCTCTGAAGAGGTAAAAAGAAACCATGTGACGGACCATGGAAACAGCCAGGGGGCCAAGGTTAATATTCATGACCAGACGATTGCTTCAGAATAAGTGTTCAGGGGGATGTGTACAGTGAACTAAATGTGTACAGTTTAAAGAGTATATCAGTGCAAAACTTAATATTAGGGGGTTGTCTGAAGTTGCCAGGGCATCTCTATTCAGGCATTTTGAGTAGTTGTAGCCCATTGTTATGATAATCACTGTCTTATGGTGTTTTTGATGTGAACTGAAACCAGTTGCATGCCTTTAGGGCCTTAGAAAATTTGTCTATGACACAACCAACTTATTTGCTTTTTAGCTTTACAATAACACTATTGATGACACACTTTAGGCTATATATGTTTCCTCATTGTTTTAATGTAATGTTGAACAATAGGTCAGAAAGTAATCTGTTTACATTAAACTACTTACTTCATAGTAAACAAGTTACTCTTCAGTCTGAAGTCATCACTGACCCTGGCCTTCCACTTGCCCTACACACACACACACACACACACACACAGACATGCATATGTACACATACAGAAAAGGGCAGAATTGGCACATTTCTGTATGTTTGCACTGCTCAAACATCAAGCAATCCATTCCAGGACTTCCTGATAGAGGAATGACAAAGTCTAGTATGGTGTTTCTCAACACTGAAACACACAGACTCAACGCAACAGAAGCCACACATGAAGCTTTCCGGGCTGTACCCTCTTTCTCTCTCCAGCCGCATGGCAAGTGAAAAAGAGACCTGCTTCCTGTTTATGATGAGAACACATCAAGTACCTATATGTTTACAGGCACATTTTACAGGATGTGGCCTCGCTCATGAGGGTGGAGACTGTGAGTGCAGCGGAGGAAAGATGGGGAGGTTGAGGGTTTCTTTATATAGTTACACCTGACAGAACATACCAAGCAACTGGTGCAAGTCTTTCCATCACATGCACAATGGAAACAGCAAAAAGGAACATATTTGAGTGTTGTTGATTCTGTAGACTTTGGTGCCAACAAGTTGAACATATACTGTATTGAGCTCTGCTTCACTGGTAGATAAGGTCAGTATTTATGTAGCCTACTGAACAAGGCTGCAGAAAGTATTTGGAAAGTTACCAAGTGGCATTTATAAACAAATTATGCTATTTTTAGTATATGAAGCTAGTATATGAAGCTAGTAACCAAATAACCACAGATGTAGGTTAGTGTGCACATTCAACACTAAGGTTTGACAGTCAGAAAGTGAACAAATTCAGTGTCCAAATGATCTGGAGAGTGCATTCATTATTATTACGACGATTATTATTATTTAAAACCTCATAAATGTATTTTTGTGAAAGGTTTTCTTTGAGAAGTCTCTACAATAAATGAAACTCGGTTTGATCATTTGTCATAATGCATATTTTTTTAAACTTAATTTTTGCCAGAGTAGGTGTTTGATTATAATAGGCTATTGTATGTATATAGTGATTGTTGAGTTGAAATGTTACTTTATAGTAGCTCAAATGCCTCTGGAAAAAGTTTAGGACCGCTTCAGATAGAAACAAACTAGCGATTTCCCCAAACCTGTGAGATCTAGTGTCACATCAACTGTACGTGTCTGAAGGGGGTTTTCAGTTAACTTAATCTGTTTGGGGACAAAGTTACATAACGGCCAGACTCTAACGGTTGCGCTGATGTAACATGTCAGGCTTTGACTTCTGAGATCTGTTCTCTTCTAACCCAATTCATCACCATTTCAGCAGAAACCAGAGAAGCAGATTTCCCATTAGAGACTGTGTATTTAGAGAGACCCATGGAGTTTGACCACAGTCAGGTCAGTAGCCTATCAGTCCTTCTCTAGACTACCAATGACTGTACTCCTCATAGGAACTCCCTCATTACAGTCAACCATGGGTCAAAATGTTTGATCATGTGTAGAATATCTGTTTTCCTACATCACAGGTGCCAGATCCGCAGAGATTAGTAAAACCATAATGATCCAGAATTGGGGTTCTGTGAAAATTGCTGTCCTAACCAAATAAGAAGTTTGTGTTCTCTTGTCCTCAGTGGTCAGTCATGAGTATAATTCTCAAGACATTTTGGTAGCATGTGCAGCCAAAACCATCTACCCTGCCTTAGTGTAATATATACACACCACTATTATGATTATTGAACTTTCAGTTTTAATTGCATTTGACAGCAGGACGTGTATCTTTTTCCCTTGCTTCAAGGCATCCATCTCCTTGCATCCACCACAAGATGAATACTGCATAAAAATGATACTCAAGATGATTTATTTTCTCAAAAATATGGGTTTTTATTGGTTTTAACTGCAATCAGTCATTACAAAAGAGAGATCAATCTTATATAAACTCATAGAAATTACTGTAGTGAACAACAATAGCTGTTTATATGAAAAAAAAAATACATTCAACTCTTCAGATACTTTCTTTGTGTCTATACTGTTAACCAACTTGGACAATCATTGCTTAAACCACTGAGGATACAAGCAATAAGTCATAAAAATAGCATCCCAGTTTTATTTAAGGCAAAGAGCGCTTGTTTATGGAATGTGTAAAAGAGGCACTTTACATATAAGCCGAAAGCTCTAAATGTCTAAGGACAACAGAACTTCAACCTATTGTGTCACAATTACTGCCTGCCTTTCATCATGTCCACCATTATAAACTGCTTTAACACTGGAGGTTTATTACTTGCAACATCATTAAACCTTTGTAACGAACATTCGAAACAAAAAAAGCACTTCATGGTGGTATTTAAAATGTGGTGCATGTTTTAAGGCCACTAAACTTCTGCATCTTGGATCAACTTGCTTTAAAAAAAGAAAAAAAAAGAAAGAAAGTTGATAATTTGTTCCATAGCTAAAATCTATCACCAGGCTCAGGCATTCAGTAAACTGGATTAGTGATCCAAGTCTGTTTTTCACAACAAAAATTCACTTTTTGATGCTTAAAAAAAAAAAAAAAAAAAAACATTTTAACATATAAAATGCTACAAGTGGGCTCACCTCAAAAAAAACAAAACAAAAAAAAAAACAAAGACAATCCTGTGAGTTTATTACCTATGAATGATTTTATGGTAGTACTGATTTTGCAGTCAAATATTTGAGAAAAGGGAATGTCAATAAATCTACAATAAATAAATGAAAAGGCAGAGGATTTCATTTTTTTTTTTTTTTTTTTTTTGCTTTAAATTAAGTTTCATTTAAGTGTAGTTGCCAACAAAAAGTCATTGTAGTACAATATATTAAACTGTGAAAAAAAAAGAAAGCTGACAAGTCTTCACAATCTTAAGATTAATACAGAAGATCATAATTTAACATAAAAGAAAATATATTCTATCGTTTCATTATCAAGATAAATACAAACAAATGAACAAAAAAAATGCATATGATCACCAATAAATATGTTTTTGATAAGTTAAATAAGCAGTGACAAGCAAACCCTTCTGTTCTGAAAGGCTTTCAAACAATAACATAACCATAATAATAATAACAATAATAATAATAATAATAATAATAAAGACCATAATAAGTCAAAACCAATAGGTGGAAAGATGATGAAATTACAAAGTGCTCCTCTGAGCAGAATCTACAGGAAAAAAATAAAATAAAGCGAGCTTGCATGAAGAACTAAAGTGAAGCTACAGGAAGAGGTTGAACTGCACCTTGGGAATGATGGAATTTTCCCTCTGTTTGCTGATTGGTCGGAGGGAAGGTGGCGTTTTGAGGTGGGAAAGAAGAAAGAGTTTGTCTTTAAGGTTTAATAACAAGGTTCCCTTCCCAAAAACTTGAAGTAACCAGCAACTAATGGGAACAAGGGGCACTAACAACATCAACAACAACATAAATGTTAAGGAATTGTTCATTTTCAAGTGGAGACCTCCCATCTCAGGGGTTTGTGCTGGCTGTAGACGAGACATGGAGCACGTAGCACCTGACTGAACATTTGAATGTGCCTGAAATATTCCAAAGCTCCATTCTCATTCAACCCTTATGAGAGACGTCCTTCCTGCAGACTGGAGTAATCTGCAATTTCGAGGGAGGGAGAGCACGCACTCAAAACAAGAGCTACATAATCAGGCCACAAGAATGAAAAAATGTAAGTGAAAGAAACAGTGGTCCATTCAACCCAACACTTAACCCCAGGCACTTGTCTTTTTCTCCACATTCTTTTCCTCTTTTTGCTTTAAGCCGGTCTACAAAGACAGATGTGAAAGGTCTAAGCATGACACTTGTGATCTTTAGTTAGTTATGAAAGAGTGTCCTTGAGAAGAGTGGTAATTTGTGAGGGGGGCTGGGCACAGATCTCTCCCATAACCGTGCCACCGGCTCCGCTACACTTGACTACAGCTGTGGCACCTGGCACAACGGTCTCATACCTCTCAAGATTAGCATTTTGCTAATCCACTTCCTACTCTGCGTGTTTGGCACAGTCACACCAAGAACATAGCAGGGGTTCTGCAAGTCGAGGCCCGGATAACAGAAGGGTCTTGAGGCCAGAAGAGTTTTAGCTTGTACTGGTTAAAAAGAGTATTCAAAAAGAGAAAGATCCCTTAATTCACTGCATCGGTTTCATAGCGGACGTGGTACAAGGAGGGAAGTCTACGGCTTCTAGGGCGCCGGAGAAATGGCAAGAGGTAGAGGGAGTGCTAGCGTCTCATCCTCTCTGCCCAAGACTGCTGCATGCAGTGGAAAGGGGGACGGGGTCTGGCTCAGTGTGCTTTAGTCATCAGAGATGGAAAGCCTGCTGAAGATGGGCAGTCGGCGGGTGGTGTCGAGGACGGGAGATTCGGAGCCGCTCAGACTTCCGCTTGAGCTGCTCTGGTAGCCCTCTTGGTCAGAAAGCGAGTCTGGCTGACTGGATGGAGACTCGTAGAGTTGGGGAGACTCGGACATGGCCCTGAAGTAGTAAGGGGTCGTTGGGGAAGATGGGGCATGGGTGGAAGGGTCGGAGCAGGATAAAGGTGCGTTGCCCAGGCTAGGGCTGAAGAAGTTGGCCAGCTCCTGGCTGGAATATGTAAAGGGATTGCAGCTAGGCCACTCAGGCAGTTCGTCTGGGGTAAATATAGGTGGAGGGGTGACCGAGGTGGGGCTGTCCCTCAAGCCTCCAGAGCTGGGGAAGCCCGCAAAGCTGTAGCTGTGTTGCAGCCGCGGCCTCTCCATCTTATTGGAGGATGAAAGGGGGGACGGGGTTGGAGGAGGTCCACGGCGCTCTTCTGCATTGTGGATGAAGTGGCAGCGTGGGCCGTAGGGGCAGAAGCCAATGGTGTGGAATGTGCGGCAGAGCTCTGTCTTGTACTTAGGATGGCGGCTTAGGCTGCGCAACTCATGAATGCCATGGGCAAACTGGCACTTGTCACCATACTTGCAGGCACCGTTCTCCTCGAATGGCCTGCATAACTCGGTCTTGTAGCGGCTTGAGTTGACCTGGCCGTTGGGGCCTCCAGGGCCCGAACACTTCTGTAGCAGCCGATCCCCCGTCTCCGAGAAAGAGCGGTCTCGAAGTCGGTTCTCTTTGTTGCTGCTGCCGGTGGTTCCCATCCCTGAGCCGAGCAGGGATGGATCTGCCTTGGCAATGTTCAAGAACTGGTTTTGGTTGAGTTTGGTGCTTCCTGAAGTGACAGAGTGCCGGCGCTGGTAAACCCCACAAGTTGCGGGTGTCCCCACAGCCTTCCTGTCCAGCAGGCACCCAGTGGGGTTGGAGATGGGCAGACTTGGCCCCGTGCAAGGGACCGAGACAGGGTGTGGAGTACTGAGGATGTTATTATTGTAGTTCAGCATTTTGTTCTACAAAGGAAAAGACAAAAAAAGAAAATGATGACACTGAATTCAGTTTTTAAAAGCCACAAAGTGGTTGGCACGTCTTAACTGTTTTGCACTTGCACCAACTGGCATTTACACATGAGTAAATACAGGCCTAAACAACTGCTAGTTTGGCTCGATGCCCACTAAGGGAAAGCTTGACTGCTTTAGAAAAGCAAAGACTGCTGCGTGTGTCTAATACGAGTAATAACCGAACTTGACATACAGAATCAGACATGAAACTAGGTCTGGACACTGAGGACCACGTCTGACAACAATAATCCATTCAGAATCAACATTATAAAACTAAATGTCAGCACAGAAAAACATTAACTCCACTGACAAATGATGTCCCGACAGCAAGTATGAATAAGCTCATATCAAAGAACCAGCCTGACTCACTGATTTTCTTAGTCACTCCTCTCAGTCAATGTTTAATTCAATGATATCACAAGACAGCCCTGACCTTGCACAGATTTATACACCATTCACACCCAAACAGCTCTACAGCTCCATTAAAAAAAACTGTTTTGTCAGGTTTGAGTATATTTTTATTTAGCAGGTGGTGAAACAGGTTGTTCCGATCTTCAGTTGATAAACAGTTCAAAAGGAAGCAACGTAAAACATACATGGGAAGTTGACATGAAACACTTGTGGAAAGTTGATGTGCACTGGTTATACTATGCCAAAATATTTTCAAACAGCTTAAGGCATGTAGTCTCTTAATTAAAATGACATTAGCTTATTGAAAGTGTACTTCAATTCATTTAAATCACACTACATAGTTATTTTGAATGAACCACTGGAGGAGGCAAAAGAGTAATTAAAAGGTGATCAAGTTCAAATTAATTGCAAGCAGTATG
This sequence comes from Carassius gibelio, assembly GCF_023724105.1. Classification (NCBI taxonomy): domain Eukaryota; kingdom Metazoa; phylum Chordata; class Actinopteri; order Cypriniformes; family Cyprinidae; genus Carassius; species Carassius gibelio. The sequence continues at coordinate 10,944,755 of NC_068412.1, read as the reverse complement.
AAGATGATCCAAGATATACACTTTTCACTTCAAAACGTCCATGGACACATTATGCATCAACTACCCACATATGTTGTAAAATCACAGCCAGGGATTCTCCAGAACAAGCGAAGCAGGGACCTTTACTGGCTGCAAGTCTAGTCTCGTTCACTGCTACATGAAAACTTTAAAGAAAACTTCAGAATGGCAAAAGCAGCTGTACATTTGTTGTTGTTAGGTTTTACTTAATGCAGCTGAAATCGCCAATTCAAACCTAGAAGGAAAGTCTAATCGTCCACATTCCATAACACAAAGATCAAGCAGAAACTTTTTTAATACCTTGTTGCTGATCACTTCGCTAAAGTCGAAGAAAGGCGACACCACGGCTGTGGTCATCTTCCAATCGAGGATCAATCAAACAGCGAGAAGAATCGGATGCTTTAAATTGTAACAAGCTCGGTTCTGGTTGTGTAAACTTATACTGCCCTTTAAGAAACCCCCTCGGTCTGCATTTCCTTTTAACACAAATGCAGGAGGGGCCAAGAGACGACGCTTCATATGGGCGTTCCACTTGCTCTCCCCTTTTTTTCTCGCTCTCTAATTTTCAAGTCTTTGCCTCTCTCTCGCTCAGAAGTGCAACGCAGTTGAAAAGTTTACTAGAGCTCTTGGGCATGCTCAAATGCAAAACAGCGTCCATGTGTCTGGTTGTTCATTTCGGTGACTGAGACTTTATATTGAGTCGAGTTTTGTGACAAAGGCGCTTTGTAACTCAGTGTTTTTTTTAACTTGACGTAGCCTAATAATGAAAACATTTGCTGCGAATTATTTCGTAACTTAACTGTCCCTCATCTTAAATGTAGAGTGAATGGGAAGTGCAAAGAGTGCTGTACTTCAATGAAACAATAGAAAACAAGGTGTTTGTTTATAAATTTTATTCACATGTGCTTGTTTACAATAATTGTCATTCCATTTACAGCACCGTTATTTCATTGTAAACGTTTACATTTTTGTCGGTGTGTTTATTTTTCTGTAAATCCAGTTTAACATAGATCCTTACAGCTTCTTGTTACCTCATGCGGATAGTGCTATGTTAGTTCTACACAGACATTTGTTTTTACTTAAAAATGCTAAATCAATAGTCTTTATATTAGATGAAATAGCAATATAGAGCTATTACAACTTCAAATGCACACTGCTGAGGAAAGACCCCCTCCCAGAGCCCACCCTAACAATCCATGACAGGGCAAGAACTGCTCTCTCCGTCTACACTTGAGTCATTCTGTGTTTGTGTTACAGCTGAGGAAGAACAGGACCACTTAGGACAAAAGTTTTTCAGAAATGTTGGAGGAGGGGGGCAGATTTACTGGAGGTGTTTGCTACAATGCTACACTGCCCTGGGCTGTGTGGGGCAGAAGAGAGCATTTTTGTTCCTCTCCACCTCCTCTCAGCCAGAGGTGGAAGTTTTTATAAAGGTCTTTTTTTCTCCACACTTAATAGTGTCTTTTGGCCTGTAGAGGGCGCACTTCATTTCAAACCGTGTTTAACAGACTCCTCTACATGAACATTTCTTGGTTCTCCTGTTGTTAGCTGAGCAGTGAGAGACAGCAGGAAATAAGAGTTTGAGATGGTAGTAGGAGGCAAGGGATGAATTATCTCTTAAATGATTACTTTGCAGACTAACCTCTAAATATGAAGGGGGAACTTGTGAGATTCCAAGAGTCAGTTATGTGCTTCGGTAACCACCCTACTGGTACAGCTGAGCTGATATCTGGACACTCATTTCAAGTTTTTTATTTCAACGTCCACAGCTTACAGACTTATTATCCCCCAGGCGACTGTATTTTCTCTTTCATTCGAGATCTGTTTACTTGTCTTTTCCTGTTCTGCCTTTTCACCAGATTCTGATTCTTGCATTTATGCAGACCGAGTGTTTTAAAGGCTAAGCACAATTGAAATGAGAAAAAAAAAAAACGGTTCAATAAAAGCTTGGCCACATAATCGTTAAGTGGTACACCGCTAGATCTCTCCAGTCATGTTGTTCCCATGCAACTCCTCTACAAAGTAGCTGTTGCCCCCTCTCCTTTTTATACAGGGCAACAGCTGTGCAATGAGTTTCTTCAAGGGTCAAGACTGAAGATTAGGATTGAAAGTGATGTTGAAAAGACGCCTGCTTTTTAACTCGAAAATATAAACAAGTGACATTTATGGATTTCTCTTTGACCTCTACAATATGGGAACAGCATTAGTCCTTTGACTTGATCATGACATTAGCTGTTAGCTATTATGCTATTGTTTACGATTTGTTTGTCCCTCCTTTCCTGTCTTTTTGTATAGTTGGAGCAAATTCTAACATTGGCACAAAGGTAAATGTACTGTTGTTAGGAAGAGGAATTGTTGGGGGAAAGTGTCAGGGTTTGAAGACAGGAAATAGTGCAGTGATGAAAATATGATTATTGGAATAGAATTTCCTGTTTTAAGTTGTGAAATGTCAGGTCATTTTCCTCTCTGACCAGGTTTCCTGTCCTGCTGATCATGACTCCCCAATCTGAGTCATTCCTACTGATCAGCGGCAGAAGGAACTTATTATTTCCTTATAAGAAATATTTACTGGATAAAGAGTATACAGATACTGAATATATGAATATATCTCTATATTTGCTGATTTTTAAAGAATGTTTTCAATAATATATATACTGAATATATATAAATATTACTGAAAAAAAATCAGTTAATATACATTCAGTAAATAATAACTTATGCATTACACACAGAATTTATTATTTACTGAATGTATGATATTGAATAATTAATAATAATAATAATAATTAGTGAAAAAATAGATATAATAACATGCATGTATATATATATATATATATATATATATATATATATATATATATATATATATATATATACACACACACACACACACACACACACACACACACACACACACACACATTTTTAGCACTTCTGGTACCATTTTCAAAAGTGCATTTCTAATCCTGAACTGCTTTACACTGAAAATCTGTTGATAGTTTGATATTCATTCTCGAGGATGAGAGCCAACTCTGAAAAAGTAAAATTGCATTGACCTCTACATATTCAGAAAGAAAAAAAGACTGGTTTGTGATCAGATTCCCCCAATCGAGGTGTTCTTTAGACCTGACCTCCGAACAGGTGTCATGGTCATGCTGAGGACGGTGCTGAAATGAGATATTAGTGAGCTCTTCACTCAACGTGGTCAAAATCAATGATCTTTGTGAGCAGCGGCCAGCACGGGAACAGTGGAGGCCATTCTCTGTGTGAGAACTGCCCTCCGTCCATCTGTCTCCATTCTGGAGCCGACCCCCTCTGTACAGAACCTCTCCTGTGTGGTCACAACTGGACTAGAGTTACACGGCCCATGTGTCCAGTGCTGAGCCGGACAACAAACAAGGCCGAATGTGAAGCCACTCTTCTCTGTCTCACACATGAAATCGCTCCACACATGAAAAGTACTGTTTTTGCTTCTACATACATTCTTGAGCAAAATCTTGGATATGAATGGGAAGCAAGCTGGAAAGAAAATGCATCTTTTTACTTGTTTAGTGTGTGTTGCATATGCATTGTTTTGTCTTCTGATTTCTCTGAAACCACAGCATGTGGTTTAAGTTAATGTCTTGTGTACTGTGTAATGAGGTTAAAACATTTTAGAATGGTTTGTAGTATAATGCAATCCTGGACATTTCTGAATCACTGTAAGAAGTGCATGATCATAAACAGTAGAAAAGTGTGAGCTTATAATCAGCATTATGATCATGATTGTGTATACATAAATTTTTTAAGTTGTTGTTTGGGGGTTGCTAGTGTGTTTTGATTACTTATGTACTAGTTGGTGTGATATTTTGTGCCTAGTTATGGATTGGATACAAGGTCAGAAATAAATTGGGGCCCATTGCAAAAATGACATAGAACAAAGCAGAAATGTTCTCATACTAAATAATAAAAAACATCCATAATATTTTATTATATATTTTTTTCCTAATAAAAAATATAGATTTTTTTAAGCAGTAATCCTTTGCCTTAAAAAGCATCTAATGATGACTAATGTGCATGAGAGTAAAAGCCCTTCAGGAAAAACATGTCTTATAATTAAATTGTAGATTATGTCATTGTATGTTGTCATTTACACAGAGGAAGCAAGGGCGGGAACAACTGGATTAGCTCCAGTGGTCATACAGTGTAGGTTTGTCTTTTTTAATATAAGTAGTTTTGACATTTAGGGACTATACTTGGTCAGATTAAGTTATTTATCTCCTTTAGGAGCATGACAAAAATGGGAAGTGTGCACTAAATTGGAGCTGAGATGCTTTGTGTGTAGTTATGTTTGTACGAACAGCAGATTGCCGCTTTGCCCGACCTAAGTCTGCCTGAACGTGTCGTCCCAAAACTGCTCTCCGCTCTAATTACTGTTATCCACAATCTACTCAAGAGTTCAGCACCTAAACCTGTATTTGCGCTCCAAACTTGCACATTTGTATCAATTATGTTCACTTGAGAGGGTATATTTGAGGCCGCGCTCCTATGAGGCATCTCACTATCCAGTCATGGGCATGTTGGGATAATTGCCACTTTCAGACAGTGGTAAAACAGTGTGGTCACCAAAGTTGCATGCAGCTCTCCAATATGATCTTCGTATAAAACTTCAGGTCTCTCCAAACTATCAAGCTGCAAGAGAGACTTCATAGTTTAACTCAGAGATCATGGAGACAAAACAGGGATTTTTTTTGTCTCTGCCCTGCTGTAATGGCATACCTCTACTGTTCCTTGAAGTAATGATTAAGTAGAGGTGGAGAAAGCTCTTGTGAGCAACATTAAAGGTATGTGGGCCGTGGCTGGGCAACCACAGCACAGTAAATCCTTTCCTCCGCATTCTCCCAGGGGAGAGTTTTCAGAAACCGCCAACTTGCCATATAAAATCAATGCTTTCTTGACCTCTCTTTTTGATTTCGCAAATGTTTTCAATCATATTCCCCGAAGTTAGTCTCTGGCTGCCGTCCATCCATGAAAAGTAGGGTTTTAATATAATGAAAACTTGATAAACGAGTAACATATCCTTTCAGTTTTCCATCTTGAAAGCAAAAGACGTCAGTTTTAGAAGGGAGGATCATTTGATGAAAGAATATCGCAGCTAACGGCTGAAGTAAGTCTCATGTCAACAAGATACTATTTTGTTTCCGTACATTAATCATCTAATCTTTTTCAATAGATTAAAGGTTTAATTAAAAGGATAGTTCACCCAAAAATGAAAATCCTGTCATCATTTGTTGCTCCAAACCTTAATGTGTTTCTTCTGCAGAACACGCACAGAAAGTCATGTTTAGAACATCATATGGATGAGTAGACGATGACAGATTTGTTCATTTTTGCGTGAACTATCCCTTTAAGAGTGTTAGAGCTGTTTTAGATGCTTAATTTTTTTAGGTGCCACGTTTTTCTTTCTTCAGCTCTTGAGACATCTGCCTAAGTCAACAGAAAGAAAGATCAATCAACTTTACGCGCCACACTTTTCCCCCATTAGGAGATGATGGAAATATCTGTTATGGAAAGATGTATTGGATTAATACTCAGTGTCTTTGTCTCTCTCCATGTCAAAGATCTAAAGTGCAGCTTGGTTCAATCCTGAGGGAAATCAGTTTGTTCTGTGCGCTGTATTCGACTGTAATGGAGTGCGTTTTAAGCCCACAGTGTTGTCTAGAACAAACTCATCATGCTCTCCACTGTACCTCACATGTCAAAGACTGCAAATACTGTCTGTAAACTGCCATTCTGCTTTTATCTCTGTTTATCCTTTTTATGTTTCGCTTGGTAAATCAGTGTGTTTTTTCGTTTCAGCCTGTCTATCTGTTTGTGTGAAGAAAGAGGAAGAAGAAAAGTGAGTCTTTGTCAAAAAGAAACTGGAACCAATTACACCCAATGCTAAGCATGTCCACTGTGGATATTGCTGGCATATCCACGCTTGTATATACAACCTCTCAACCTCAGCCTTTCTCAAGGTCCAGTCCCACATGGCAGCCCACATTGTTTTGTCAGCTCATTCTGCATCCTATTGTGTGACATGGAGTGTGGAAACTCTTTTGGTGCGTGTTAAACAGTGTTGGTTTGCAGTTTGTTTTCCTTGAGTGCTTATATGCTCTGTGAAATCCAGTAAAGTCAAATGGCTTTCCCAGAATCGGCACTTTATGAGCCCCTGTCCCCATCCTCGTCAACTTAGAATGCATTCACCAAACTTTTGAGTCAGTCCAACTTTGCCTGCGAGCGGCTCGATGTCCTCTCCAAGCTTTCCCCATTTTACTCTTAAATGGAGTACAGATATTTTCCCAGCGCACAGCTGCCCTGTACGTACCATGACCCTCTTGATGAATCCACCCAGAGCTGGCAAACACAGACCTGCTCTCTGGACTTCGAGCTGACGTATCTGGCTCCGTGTTTGACCACCACCCGGCCTTCATTATCTTCCAACCAATGTGGTACTGAGGAAACAATGAAAAAGTGAACTAAATTGTTTCCAAATGAAAACAATTCCCATTGGAGAGGGACGCGGCTATTAATACAATCTTAATAATGCACCTTCTTGACATGAAACAGCTTGGCTCCGGTCTGAACATGCGTGGCCTACAGTGATGTTTCCTGGAACAATAGATCTGGATCTCTGATTTCTTTACAACTGGCTTCATCAACTGAACAATGGTTTCTGGTCTTGCAAAGCAGGGGATGGTATGGGGAGGGTTGATCCCAGTAATTAAGGCTTGAACCCCCTGAAGTAAGACAAAACAAAAGTGTGGGGAGCTGTTAAAAGTCCATTTTTACATATAAGTATATATACATGTTTCGACAACATTTCAGTAATCACAAAAGTTAGATTACAAGTTAGTCAAACAGTGTGTTTTTCGATTCACGCTAAATAGACATTCACAGACAGAAGTCCTTTGTCTAAGGATCAAACCACAGTAACGTTACACCCCTAACGTGCTTTTAACAAAGATCCATATCGGACAATACACAGACAAAATTTTATTTATTACTTTATTATATATTTCCATATCACAAATACTTAACAAGGCCAAGTTGCTAAAAGCCGACTGCTATTAAAAATGTGTTTAGTAACCTGCTATTTCAAAGTCTTTAATGCACTCTGGACTCTTTGGGACAGTTTTAGAAACTGTTTTCTTTTAACAGCCTAAGTGTTTTTTTGTGTGTGTGTGTTTATTGTGTTGTTTTAGTTTAAAAGGACAAGTTTATAACTTTCATTAAATCACACAGTACAATTTAACCCAAGTTTAATTAAGGAAACATCAGTCAGTTTGACTGATCATTACAGATTGCTGTAATAAAATGTATTTTTGATAACTGCTAACTGCTATTTTAAAATATACATTTTACTAACTGCTATATTAAAAGTATTTTTGCTAACTGTTGACTGCTTTATTAAAATGTCTTTTCACTAATTGTCATATTTAAAAAAAATGTCTTGTGAATAAAAAGTTTTCACTAATTACCTACCTGATAGCAAAAAGTATCGTAAAGTGTTTTTTGCTACAGTAACTGCTAATAAAATATATTTTCGCTAACTGCTAACTGTTGCATGTATATCAAAATGTCTTTTGGCCAACTGCTTTATTAAAGTGTGGCAAAATACCCCCCAAATATTTTAAAAATCACATTACAGTTACATAATGCAACTACTTATTATGTCAGTGGATATAATTCAGTCTATTGGAAGTCACCGCAGTGAGAAGCTGAGTAAATTTGCTCCTTGCTTTGCAAGACAACATCAAGAGTGCACTGCGATTATCTCCACTGCGTAACACGTGTTCCATTCTGAAAATGTGTCATACTGTATGTGCAGTCTAGAAAGGCACATTCGCTGTGTCTCCCACATGTACGTGTTCAAGCACTGACCTTTAGACTCGGTTTGATTTGTATGGCTACACGCTTGGTGCAGATGCAATCAGGCCGGTGTATTTCCCTCCCACACCGGCAAGTTTGCTCAAAGACAATCATATGTAGAATGGAAAAAAACATTGTTCTAATGTTCTCTCCTGCTTTTAGTACTTTCAGTGAGCATCTCTAACATTTTGTATTACTATAAGTGACTAGCAAAGCTGGAACAGAACTCTAGACATCACTTCCAGGATCAGTTTTTACAGCTGGAGACACATGAATCATGTCACAAAATATATAGTTGGAGATTAAAATGGTTATCTGAGACTGTTTTCCTCTTAATTCTTTCTGATCTGTCTTATATCACATGCGGTGATGAAGCTGACTAATGTGAAGGCCCTTATCTCTAGCTCTTCTCCTGTAAGGAGATCTTGTGCCAGGCTTCTGGTGCAGAACAATGCTCAGGGCTCACAGTATTGGAATGGGGGACAAACATCCAGAAACATACAGGAGGAGAGATTTGTGGCTTTGTTTTCTGAGTCGTTTGTGTAAAAGATGTGGTCATAATAGACGAAATACTATCAAGTGTGGCGCCTTGGAAATGTCTTAGCCTCTGACAAAAAGAATCATTCAGCTGGACACAAGTGCAACGCTCGCCCGCTTGAATGCAGTGATTGATAAAAATGTTCCTGCTTGTTTATGAAATCTGATACGTGGTATCTAACAGCCCGTGATGGGACCTTCTCCCACCAGTACTGGCCTGGCCCTCAAACCACCCTCAAAAATAGAATGATTACAATAGCATGTGTTTAAATCGAACACGCTCTGATAAAACAGGAAAAGGCTTGTTAAACTAATTTGGAATCAAGATTTTCTTGCTTTAAAGAGAGGATTTGGCCTTGAGCTCCTCATGAAAGCGGCCTTTCAAAAAGAGAACAAATTTCATTGCTTTGTTTTTTGAACGCCTGCCTCTGATTGCGTGAACCGTTCGGTCACACACAAAAGTATGCGTTCATCCTCATCTCGTGTAACGAAGACAGATGCAAGACCGCAGTCCAAAGCCAAGAATGCTCCGTCTTTTTTTAGCCAAACAGAGCGTAATGGGTTGTTGCACAGTGTAAACCAATGCTACTAATGAGTGAAATGACTCTAGTTATGATGTTTTCCACAGTGATGAGCTTCAAAAGTCAAAGAGAAGACATTTCAGACAATGTAAACTTCACGCTAAAGCCTTTTGGCCCTCGTATGAGCATACATGAGTGACACTACAGGAAACATCTGGAAGTGGATCTACAGACGTCTTGGGGGAGATGACAGGGCGAGGATTAGCTTCCCCTTCCACACCGTCTCATGCACTGGGAATCGTGTGGATTCTGTCGAGGTCTCCAAGCAGTCCCTGAACAAATAAAGAAGTACATGAAGCAAAACAGCCGCAAAAATGAGACACTCAAAGCACATTGTAATTATCATGAGGTAATTTTAATGTGGTGTAAACATGGCTGTGCTGCAAAGTGAAAAATGCTAGTCTGTATTGAAGTTTGAGGTTTGGTTTTCCTCCATGGGTAATGGAGAGCTCTTATATTTGCTGTTTGAGTGGTTACTCAAGGGTTCGTGAAGATGGCCTCAAAGACTTTGTTCTGTGCTGATCTGTTATTCAGGCATCACATAAAGTAAGGTGCTCTACATCTTTGATGTAAATGAGTCAAACAAGGATGTCCCAGATTACTAAATGACAAGTGTCAAGTAGTGTAATCATCAAGTAAAAATGTATAACATATTTTTCTTGAACCTTAAATAGATAAAGTTTAAAATGTGGAAGCCGTTTTCACCAATGAATTAAAAATAAAAAGGTACTCACATTTCTGACTTCATTTCTCATAATTGAAAGTTTATTTCACAATTCTGAGATTTTTTTTTTTTTTTCATAATTGTGAGATAAAAAGTTTTTTATTTATTCAGTGGCTGAAACAGACTTCCATATTAAACACACACACATCTTAACTTAGCCAAAGAGGGAAATTACATAGATTTCCATTGTTTTTATACTTTTTTTTTTTTTACCTTAACCCACCCTACTTCTCACAGAAAACTTTCTGCAATTTTATAATGTAAAAAAAGCTTTGCTTACTTTATTTTAATACCAGTTTTACAAACAAGGATGTCCCCAAGTGCAGGTTTCTGTCAGGTTTTGCTCACTTTAGGGTACAATTTTTTCCCCAAAATATGTTTAATTAGATACACACACACACACACACACACACACACAAGAAAAAGAAATTAACCAGTAAATATAATGCACTTCTCTTGGGGTTAATCTATCTGGGTTGACCTAAATATCTTTTTCCTTTCCTTTTATTTATTTATTCTTTTCTACCTTTGAGTTATGAGGATCTGTAGATCTCTGACATAATGTCCTGTTTGATAGTTTTCTTGTCACATAAAAAAAAAAAAAACTTTTTCATGTTGGTTATACCTCACTGACTTTGATTGGAAAGTTTAAAATAATAAAATAAAATAAATAAAGTGACTTTTTAAATAATAAAATTAATAATATGTCTTAACTACTTATCCCAAGTTTTTATTTTTATTGTTGATTTTGATTCAAAACAATATCTAACTCCATAAAACTATCAAAATGGTTTTTCATTTAGAAATTGAAAACAGGTTTATCATAGAATTGCTTTCATTGGAGTAGTTGTCTGTACCAATTAAATTTGTTGTGTATTTTAGAAAAGCCTAATAGATCCTGACAAAAAATATGAGCATCACGTCATTGACCCAAATACACAACATGTGTTTGTGCATCATTTTCCATTTCACTCGCTCTCACGCACAACCATAAACTCCTCACGCCTTTGGTCACTTGCGCTTCTATACCCCACAAATCTCTTTTTCTCCCACTAACTTTCATTCACGCACCCCGCAGTTAACTGTCTCCATCTGACAAGCACATTTTCATGCGTCATCACTCGCGCTCCCCCCACACTGTACACTGACACTGTATTCCATTTACCCACAAATCTTTGCCACCCCCTCATAAATACAGCTCAACCACTCTGGCAGAAACACGAAAGGTGTAGAAGAACTGAATGAAAGAACAAGTCTAAATAGGCACATAGAAGGAATAAGAAGAGATAAACAAAGAAAAATATGCAATCAGAGCGAGAAGCTTCGAGGGAGAACGGCACGAGGGAGAAAGTGCACAGTCACGCTCAAGGAATGCAGGGGAGGAAGGGGCGGCTGGCGTGACTGCCCCATTTTTCACAGTCTTAATCAGAGACAGCTGTCAGTGTGAGGGGCGGCCGACCAGCCGCGCGGGGGAGGGCTGGAGCGTGGGATGAGAGAAGAGGTGAACGGCGCTCGTGTACCCAGTGGAGTTGGAGTTTATTTATTTCTTTAACAGAGTGGAAATTCAGGGGTAGATGTGTGAGGAGGACAGGCCCACCTTCCTTTCGGCTGCTGCTGCTGCACTGCTGGATCACGGTTAGCGGCGTCTTCTCACATCTCTGATTAACCGTATACACGCACTCACCTCTATTTAACCCCACAAGGGCCTCCTATCACATATAACACATTGCCCTCTATCTTATATACAGCTTGCCACATACAGTAACAAATCTTTCTCCATTCACAGTCACAGAGGGCTTGTAGACTTCAGTTTAGAACAGTGAATCATAACATTATGGGTCCAGTGGTGCACTGACCAGCTAGGTGCTGCATCGTACAATGGCTTTCAGGGAGGTCGACTGTTTTACCACAATTTCTGTTTGAGATTTTTTAATTTGTTCATCTCGTTCAAGCCTATAATTGTGTTTTGGTGCCACAAATGTCAACTGTCTTTGGTCTGTCTACAAAGTGCGTAAGCAATAAACCATTGCTGAATCTTGTTTTTGCGCATCCATTTTTTGCACTGTGAAAATAAAATATGTGCCCTGACCAACTTTGAACTCACAATTGAGCTTGATTTTAGGTCAAACTTTATTTTTAGGTCCAACTCTCGCTATCAACAAACCATTAACTATGAATATATGAAATATGGTCATACAGAATATGTGCTTTATTAGTACTACTAAACAGCCAAAATGTTAATAAAAGGCATGCTAATAAACAACTAGTTAGACTTGGTCCCTATACTAAAGTGTTATCAACACTCTTTGTATTCTTGCTGGTTTTGTATGATTTTGAAAAACTTATACCAATTACAAGAAGCTTCATTATAAAGGCATAATAAATTACACATTTTTTTGCAATAATAATTATTTGAACTATTTGTGTGTGTGTGTGTGTGTGTGTGTGTGTGTGTTTTCTTCAAAATAGTTTTCACTCTGGAATTGCTAGTAAATTTCACATAATGGCATCTAACTCACTGAATGAAACAGAATTTTGAAGGAGAAAGACTAAAACATAAAACATACTCCAGTAATCTTAGATTTTATTTACAACTTTTAAAAAACAGAATTTTTTTATCTGAAATTGCTATGTCATTAAAAGGGTCAAATTATGTTTTTTTACTTATTAATCCTGTGTAATTTCCTGTTTTACAGTATTTTTAAGAACGCATGTTAATGTATTTTGGAATAAATTAATTGCAAAAACGTTTTACTTTCAAGATCCCTTCGAGAGGAAGAGGGTTGAAGTCGTACTGAATAAGAGCATAAAGCTATTTACAGACTTTATGCTAGTTTCTGTCCTTCTCAAAGCAGAATCTGCTTGTTCTGAGGACGATACTTCAGTTTGAGTGGTCATGGAATCTGTATTTCACACAATCTCATTCACCCAGCATGCACAGAGCATTTCAGCCTCGCACAGGCGCTTGTGTTTGACAGCCGAATTCCAGTGATGTCATAATCTTCTCACCTCATCATAACGATGGCTCCATGTTTATACGAAGACAAAATAGAAACCTTAGGGAGGGAAGCGTTGCCTCGCAAAGACGTGCAAACATGGCAGAGTAAGGAATAGCTCACTTTCAACAAGATAAACCGTTACCGTGTGCAGCAAAGATGAAATAAGCAACAGTCTGGCTTGTTTATCTCAACGGCTCAAGTGTTATGGAACCAGTTTGATAGAGTTTGATTTGCGGTGGTAACTTTGATTGGATTCTCCCTTCTTTGTTTCACTTCTAATGTCCCTGTTTATGTGGTCAGAGAGGTTTCCTGTCTGCTGTGGGTATAGAGTCAGAGGCCTCATGGGAATGCTTGTGTTTAATGAGACTGACGTGTTGTCTAATGACAGAAAACTATTCAGATGACTCAAGCTCCCTCAGCGACAGGGTTTCCTTTATACTCCGAAATTATATTGTAGGGTTTGAGGCGTTATCTCTGAGATCTGGCTGATCCGAGGGATCACATTCACTCTTTTCTTCAGCTGAATCTTTTAACAGCTGCCTTTTGTGTCTCTCACGGAAATAAAGTATTGAACACGTCACCATTTTTCTCGGTGAACATATTTCTAAAAGTGGCGTCTCGACATGAAATTTTCACCAGATGTCGGTAACAACTCCATCAATGCATACTAATAAGACAAAACAAATAAGTTCAGAAATTAAGCTGTGTAATACAATGGAATGGGTTGTTACCAGCAATTGTGGTGAAAATGTCAAGTCAACAGCACCTTTAGAAATATATTTACTGAGAAAAATGATGACGTGTTCAATACTTAATTTAACCGCTGTATATTACATTATGAGTAACATAAGAGCAATGTGGATTGAGTTCATTGTGCTTTACATTCAAAGCAAGGTTGAAATGAGGTGAAGTTTGAGAACAGCTGAAAATAGGGCAACCGAAAAGTCTTTTGTTGTCAGTATTATGTTTCTCAGTTCCACTTCCCAGATGAGAGTTGATGACATGGTGATAATGCTAAAAGGCCCGGAGTCTTAAAAACATGGTGTGAAAACAAATATGTGATTAGTGCATGTAAATAACATGAAATTAACCATAAACAGATGTAAATGTGTCACAATGTTGTGTGCTACCACAAGGTCAGAGATATTCTTGGTGTTTTCCCCCGATAACCACCTCTGAAGTGCAACCAAACTGTGCAACCGATGTCTGTCTGTCGACGTGCCATGTGTGTGTTCTATTTTGGTTATGAAGAACTCCCCTCATCTGTCAAAGAGCTGCTCATTTCCTTCGCACATACCCTTATCAGATGGTATAACGTTTGTGTGGTCCCTTCTATTGTAGACCATTGGAACTCAAACATGGTTGACTTGGCGGTTGTCTAAGGCCTGTATTTTTATTCTGACAGTGAAAAGAGACAATTCAAATAGGATTTGCGTTTTCTGGCATGTCTGAATGGAAACAATGCATGTTTTTGTATCTGAACTTGTGCAGACACGCACACGCGTTTACTTTTATGATTACATATATGTCTTTTGCATGTCTTTTTCTCATAAAAGTGACTAAGAAGACAGTAAACATTGTGCAAGTGACAAATAAAAGACCATAAAGCTAAATACACAAGTCACATGCTATGTTAGGAAAAGTTAACCCTAAAAATCAAATTTCTTATGAACATCCAGCTTTTTAATTGTGACTATTGTGATGTTTTTATCAGCTGTTTGGACTCTCAATCTGACAGCACTTATACACTGCAGAGGATCCATTGGTGAGCAAGTGATGTTATAATAAATTTTCAGTTTGGGGTGAACTAAAAGGTCCCCTAAAGTGCTTTGAAACACACTGTATTATTCTATGTAGTGACGTAATTTCAACTGAAACAGGAAGAGAGGGCGGGACATATCGAACAGCCCCACCCCTTTTTAAAATAGCCAAAAGTGTTTTGATTATGTCAGCTCGGGCCAGAGCCGTTGAGCTCGGTAAAGACGCATTTGACAACCACAGTCTAATAGATTACCCCCTAGATTCAATACGAAACTCTTAGTAAAACTGTACAGGAAATACTACGCTGTAAACAAGTGACCGATCTCAGCCGGCGCTTCAGCTTCTATTCATAGTGCAATTCTAGAGGACATTTCATTGGTCAGAAGATTTGATGAGAAGATGAAGTATGATGTGACGTCAAAAAAATTTTAAAATGTAAAAGCTGAAGTGACTAACTGCAAACTTTGAATGCTTATATTTTCTAAATGGAAATTTTGTCACTGTTTAGGAACACACTGCCTTATAGATAACCTTAAGACTAACATATTGATACTAACACCCAAAAACTTTATTTTGATTTTGTGTGGCCTTTAAAGCCCTAAGAATGCTTTAAGATAGTACTGATGCATTTCAAAATTAATTTAAAGTGTAAATCTCGATTTGATCGCTTAATAGGAGGAATAAAAAATATGTCTGTAAGTGTGGGGCTGCTATTAATTAGCACTATAGCTAGAACAATATTTTCTTATCAGTCAGGTGAGTTGAGGGAGACAAGGAGTGTTATTTCTGGAAGTTTTTTTGGTCACTTTTTATTTGACTGCATTCATGTTATTGTGTAAGCACATGAGTAAATATTATGTTGAACAACAAATAGGCCTAGAGTGTATAATCATTAACTTAACTAGACAGACTTTGTTACATGAACATAAGGGATATCAGGACTAGTTTAGATGCATTTTACTCTAGGGAATATTTCTCAGGCTGGGTTTATTCTTTATAATGATTTGAGTCGCACTTTATTGTGGTCTAATTCTCGCTATTAACAAACAATTAACTATGACTTTTACCTCAATAAACTCTTAAGGTAGTTGTTAAGTTTAGGTATTGTGCAGTATTAGGGATGTCGAATATGGTCATGCAGAATATGTGCTTTATATGTACTAAAAACAGCCAATATGCTAATAATAGGCATGCTAATAAGCAACTAGTTAATAGTGAAAGCTGGTCCCTATAGTAAAGTGTGACTATAATTTTTAAGTCTCAGCTACAAAAAAACCACTGAGCATTTCCATTTTTACTGGCCAGGAAAAAAAAACATTTTATTACACACACTTATTTAATTATACACACTTACTGCTGTCACAGTACATGGGGTAAGTTTGTCACATTGGAACCTGCTATTACACAGATGACTATAGGCGTTTTTCTCTAAATTCAATAAGATGAATATTAATATCAGTCCAGTTGAAACCAACACATATCGCACTTAATTATATAAATGTATGACATTTAAAATAGATTTCACAGTTTTTATGCAAGACTTTATTATTCCTTTGGACTTTGCGATTTAACCTCTCCCCTTTTGTCCTTACTTGTCCTCTGTTATCAGGCAGTGAGGTCAGGTTGACCCAGCCCTGTGCTGCTTTTACTGGGAGGGGGGAGCATTTTCTTACACATGCACTGTCCCCCAGAGGTCAAAGTTCAAACCTAATAACCTAATCCCTCTGGGTTTATTTACCCGCATATCTCTTCATTGCTAAATCTCTCCTGAGTGACTTGTATCATGCATTCTTGGCCAAGCTAAACACTCCCGTGCGGTATTGACCTCATCTCTGAAGCGCTCTAGTCTCTACTTTAATTCCAAAACACTATCAGTATATTCATATGCGCTTATCACGGTTTGATCAGGCGGTAGTATCTCGAAGACTTCCCTATTTGAAAAAGGGAGCTTTCTTGGTACTTTCCATGACACTTTCACTCATGAACGTGTGGTAATTAACACCTAACCCTGTGTTTACCTAACTCTTTAAGATGAGAGCTGCTGGAGTGAGTCATCTTGTAAACCTGGCTTTAAAGTTTCACACTGTAGACTGCCCTGTCGCCCTTTAGCGGTTTCACTCCCCCATCCACCTAACAAAATCTCCTGCATTCGCCCATCACTGTAAGAGATCTGTTGCTGTCTCTGTGTTAAAATAGCCATAGATGAAAGTAGAAAGTAAAAACAAGTAACAAAACATTCATACTAGCATCTAAAGAGAACAGTATTAGCATTAGCATGCAGGTTTTGCTGCTTAGATAGTATATTACTAAATCTGTAAAAAGTGCGTGAGGTCTCTTTATTATGTGAAGACTTTTTTTGTATTTTTGGTGGTCAGCTACATAAAACCGAGAAATGTTATGTGGTGGATCTTGTTTTGTTCTTTGTTCTATGTGGGACTTGTGAAGAGAGGAAGTGAGGTCACATCCTGCACTACAATACTAAGTGGAAAGTGGCCTGAAAAGAAGCCCCCAAATTTCCTTCATCTCATTTTATCATGATTATGGTTTAACTCATTTTCTAAATTTCCCTTGTATTGAAAAAAAGAAAAACAAAAAGTCAGAAGAAAGGTCACACAGTGTTGCTTTAAACATGCAATAAGTACACTTTAGCATATTTTCTAAAAGAGTAGGCAGTATGGAAATAATATACTTTAAAATAATATACATAATATATAGTAATGAATGTAATGTTTGTGGACATCTAATGCATGTTATTTTCAATTAAATGAAAATGCAGTTAGCAGCACTTAAGCAGTACATCTTTATATGTCATTTCATAACACAGTTGTAAATGAAATAAAGTTAAAGTATTCTGCTGTTCTGACAAGGTTTTATGGTAAACTAAAATTGACTTTAATGTCATTACTAATGAAACATGTCATTTGTAATGATCAAGTTGCAAGTTATTTAACTTTTATAATGAATCTGCAAAAAGTTTTTTTTAAACATACTTGTAAGATTTGAAGTACATTACAAGTACTGTAAGATTTGAATTTAACTTCACATATAACATATAGAGTATGTATTCATTTTAGTTTAACCATGTATGACTCATTCATAGATGGCATCAGCAGCATGTTCGTCTAGACTGAGGTATCGTTTCTTTATCTTCTAGAAAGCATATTCATTTCAGATAAGCATAACAGGCTCAGCGTTGACTGTACATGCCCAAAGTGGAACACGTAACATGCTATCCACCTGATATTGACAGTCCTTATATATCCTTTTTTTGTCACTCTAATACAAGTCGTTATTTCATTTCTTCCTAGAATGTAGTTTTGAATTCCTGATCCACTGGGGGTTTATCTGTCATGATTTACACTACATGAATTGTATCCTCCCAAACCCTGAGGAGCATTTCTGATCTGTTTATTATTTCCTCACAGCTGAAAAAATAAGAGTATAAAGTACAAACATCCAAAAACCTGTCTGAATATTCCTAAGTTATGTAGGTCAAAACACCACTTTATAAATGAGTTGCTTATTTGAATAGGTTCTAAATGACTAAGGATACTCAACATTGTCTATAGAGTTTATAAAGTATTTTGGTACCAATAGTAAATGACTAAAAGCAAGAACGTCATTATAAGGTTTGATTATTTGAAATATATTACAAATATGAGTGCTTTCATGAATAAAAGAGTTTGTTTCTATGTGTGTGTGTGTGTTACAAATGGGGCAGGATGT
Organism: Carassius gibelio; assembly: GCF_023724105.1. NCBI lineage: Eukaryota > Metazoa > Chordata > Actinopteri > Cypriniformes > Cyprinidae > Carassius > Carassius gibelio. Next base: position 10,926,516 of record NC_068412.1, on the reverse strand, counting down.
TCTGAGGTTACTCTATATCGGCCTCTATTGCTCTCGCACACATGTTTTATCTCACTGTGGAACATGCAGAGGAGTTTATAAGCACTGTGCATTGTTTCATGTCCTGCTGCATATACATGGGCACAGATGCACACAACCCACAGTAATGCACACATTTAACCCATTCCATGCCCACACAGGAAAATCCTTTTTACTTCAGTTCAAAAGCAACACCTACTAAATTATAGCTAATGTCTTGTTTACTGGAATATGATTCCAGCATAATTCTGCAGAGTTCTTAATGTTCCAATGAAAGCTGAAACATTGTGACATACTGTATAAATATCAGCCTGCAATTTCCTTTCCAAGGCACTGTGTGTTTAGTCTGATAGCTGTGATGTGATCAGAGCTCTCTGATGACGTGGTGATGGCTCACACCAAAATGTGGAGGTCAGCGACGTGGGGATGATGTGATTTATTTGGAAAAACTGCGTTGTGACTAAAAACGCTGTATTATGCATGCCAGGCCAGTAGTTGGCGATGTGAAGAAACTTGCATATACTAGGGGTGAGAGATATACCAGTAGACATGACTAACTAATAGAGATTTGTCAATTGGTAGAGATATTGGACTATTGCCTCTATCACGGTTAAAAGATCACATTGCTGTGCTACATGGTCATAAAAACTTATAGTTTGCTCATTTTTTTAGGCATTGCAGTTTAAAAACAAGTAATTTTAAGCCTTTGAAATGAAGTCAGTGATGAAAGAGAAATCATTTCGGTATATTCACACACTGAGAGTCTGTTGAGCGCTGTCAGAGAGGCACACGCACATGAAGACGGTGCTCATAGACCACGGGAGTATTGAACAGAATTATTTTCTGCCACTTTTAGCCCTTGAATGGTTACACACACATTTGTGTGTGTCAGAATGTCCATCTTTGCAAGTATCCTCACAAACACAGTAGGTCTGAAAGCAGACAGCTGAGAAAGAAAACACATGTAACAGTATATTGGATCTGGGTCGCTCTTGAAGTGATAGCAATATTTCTGGTGTCTGTCCTTCATGTTAATCACACAACAAAATAGAAATAAACTCTCACTGGTCTTGACTAAGTCATACCGTTAATAAGAAAAAAAAAATGTAATTCATGCAAAAAAATATGCAGTGTTTTTATACATGATTACTTTATACAATGTATGTACTGTAGCATTTCTTATTTGTTTGTTATCGTGTAGTTTATTTGTTTTATTGTTGTTATTAGTTTAATTGCTGACGGTTTACTTGTCTTCAGTGAGCGTGTTTTATTTTTGTTTTTTTTAGGCTAGTATTAGTTATTTTGTGATATTGACACTGGTGCCAAGAATTATTACATTTCTATAGTATCGAAAATTTTTATATCATAAAGATCTTATTTAAAGCAAAAATAACTAGACTGAAAAAAATTATAAATGCAGTTTAAAAATATACATTTAGTTTTTACCCCCATTTTTCCTGAGTTGAACTCAAAGATCTAAGACTTTTTCTATGTACGTACACAAAAGGCCTATTTTTCTCAAATATTGTTCACAAATCTGTCTAAATCTGTGTTAGTGAGCACTTTTGCCGAGATAATCCATCTAGTTCACAGATGTGGCATATCAAGATGCTGATTAGGCCGCGTGATTATTGCACAGGTGTGCCTTAGGCTGGCCATAATAAAAGGCCACTCTAAAATGTGCAGTTTTATCATCCAGCACAATGCCACAGATGTCGCAAGTTTTAAGGGAGCGTGCAGTTGACATGCTGACTGCAGGAATGTCCAGCAGAGCTGTTGCCCATGAATTTAATGTTCATTTCTCTATACCATAAACTGTCCCCTAAGGCATTTAAGAGAATTTGGTAGTACATCCAACCGACCTCACAACCGCAGACCACGTATAACCACACCAGCCCAGGACCTCCACATCCAGCATCTTCACCTCCAAGATCGTCTGAGACCAGTCACCCGGACAAATGCTGCAACAATCGGTTTGCATAACCAAAGAATTTCTGCACAAACTGTCAGAAACTGTCTCAGGGAAGCTCATCTGCATGCTCGTTGTCCTCATAGGGGTCTCGACATGGCTGCAGTTTGTCATCGTAACTGACTTGAGTGGACAAATGCTCACATTGATGGTGTCTGGCACTTTGGAGAGGTGTTCTCTTCACGGATGAATCCCAGTTTTTACTGTATAGGGCAGATGGTAGATAACGTTGTGGATCGAGTGGCACATGGTGGCGGTGGGCTCACGATATGGGCAGGCGTATGTTATGGACCTGAACACAGGTGCATTTTATTGATGACATTGTGAATGTGCAGCGATACAGTGACGAGATCCTGAGGCCCATTGTTGTCCCATTCATCCACGACCATCACCTCATGTTGCAGCATGATAATGCACGGCTCCATGTTCCAAGGATCTGTACACAATTCCTGGAAGCTGAAAACATCCCAGTTCTTGCATGGCCAGCATACTCACCGGACGTGTCGCCCATTGAGCATGTTTGGGAATGCTCTGGATCGGCGAATATGACAGCGTGTTCCTGTCCCTGCCAATATCCAGCCACTTTCCACAGCCATTGAAGAGGAGTGGAGCAACAGTCCACAGGCCACAATCAACAACCTGATCAACTCTATGTGAAGAAGATGTGTTGCACTGTGAGAGGCAAATGGTGGTCACACCAGATACTGACTGGTTTTAGGAGTCTTAAATCATTGAGTTCAGCTCATGAAAAATTGGGGCAAAAACAAAAGTGTTGTGTTTGTAATTTTGTTGAGTATATATTGTGATATATATATCCTCACCATGAAATAATATTACTCATATTGTGGTATAAGATTTTGGTCAAATCACCCACCCCAGTGCATACTACAGACTGAACATAATATGCATGAGCATGACGTCATTGTTACACAGAGATGATAATGATACCATTTTCCAAACATTTGCACTTTGAAACCTGTATCAGTATCAGTTTGAGTCGTGGCTCACAGACCTTACCCAATTACCACCACCTCTCCCCCATCTTTCATCTGCCTCTCCCACCTCGCTTCCTGTCTGATATAATGTCCTATCCTAATAAAGGCAAAAATGCTAAAAATAATTTTTCTTTTAGTTGAAAACAGTGTCACAGAAACTTCCCCTTAGTGTTGAAAGTTTTTTTGGACGGATTAGTGTGTTTATAAATGACAGATTCTCAAACCTTTACATTCGCCCCTAAGATTGAATGTTTGGTTACATCCTTCCCCACCAGTATAACCTTCTCTGGCCAAGGTCGGGCAGACTGAGCCATCTTTTGCTCCCTGTTTGTTCAGCAGGGTGATTACAGGAAGCGCCAGGATAAGTGAGTTTAAATAAGAGCTGGAGTGCTTCCTTTGGGAATATGTTAATGATTTAAAGGACCCAAAAAACAAGTACTGGGGAAAAGACTGGTATTTATTCAGCTCGTCTGATTTGTTTTCATCATCATAATGCTTTATATTTTGTAACTATGTTTAATATGGAATCATTTCTCATGCTTCTTGTTTTAGTTCTGGCTCTACAGGCTAACTTTTTCATGTTTTCCACACCAAAAGTCTTGCTCTGCAGGCCAGGTGTGTGTATGTAGGGGGTTCGGAGAGGGGGGTTAAATGTTTCAGGGTTAACTGTAATTCATACACTAGAAAAGTAAGTGCCCAAATTACCAACAAGCTAAAATAATTTCCTGTAGTGGTGCTTGGAAGCAGCTATTTCTGCCTCGCCTTGTTTATTTTGGTGGGGGGTGGGGGACAAAGTTAGAAAGGGTCTGTGGACACATAAGCCTGTCCCAAAAAAAAGTGATTTATTTATGAATTCCAGCCCTGAACTGCCCTCCTCCCCTTTTCGCTTTGCATGCCTCCAGAGAGAGTGTGAGCTTGCCAGAAGTCATTGCTTGATGTTTACAAGACTGGATTGGCTATTTCCCATGGTGCCTTGTGCCTGTAGTGATATCTTATTTATGTAAGGCCCGATATGGGAGAACAGAGGATTTTATTTTGGGCTATTCCCCATAGATGGATCCGATTCCTCCAACTGGAGCTATTTCCTAAATACGTGCGACCTTTCAGGTCTTAGACCATGTTAGTGGGACTTGATAACAATCTTTATTAATTGTCACATCTAGACAGTTCTACAGGAAATGTAGCTTGTGACAGTTTCTGGGCTTCAGTTTAATTTTAAATTAACTATAAAATGAAGTCAAGCACATTCTGAAGGCCTAAGAACCTGACAGATCCCACAAGCCGTCACTAGCAAGAGCTTTAAAACAAGTAAAATGTTTTGTTCAAATTCTGGTCAGCTTTTATCTGGTCTTCCATTTGCTGCATATGTAAGCCTGTTTCCACCTTAGAATAGGGGTTATTTGCATTAAACTTCTATGTTCTGTAAAACAGGTCTTGTCACTTTAGGTTTAGGTCTTTTGGATGTGCTCTGTTAAATATGGAGCTGTTTTACTCAAGATGCCTTCAAAGGAGATATCAAAGGTGATCATAAACGATGTCCTTCACTGATATCTAAAAGTTTCTTTTCCTTTTTCTCAACATTGTTCTTATATTTAAAAAAAAAATGGCAACAATAAAAACAACTAGCTAGCTGATTACCATAAAAGTCCATATATATTGGCATCATTTCATACTGTTAACACTTTCTCAGACAAGCAGATGTGATGAGACCTGTTTTCTGGTTTGGTCTGGTGACATTTGACATATACCTCATACATAGATTGTGGCAATTATGACTTAATATATCCCAATGTGACTTTCCTTTGTCAAAACAGTGACTTTTATTACTTCCAGTCTGACTTTAAATATTGTAATATTACTTCACATTTTGCATTTGCATTTTTTCTTATATGTCACAATATTATTCACATTTTCATTGGTTTTCTTGCATTTCTTGTAATTATGACGTTATATTTCCCTATTGTGATTTCATATATATAAAGTATAATAGTATGCCTCAATCTGACTTTAAACATTGCAATTGTGATTTTATATTACCCAGCTTTAGCTTAGCTCGCAATATGTTGCAGGCATGTCACATGGATTTCTTGCCTTTCTTGTAATTCCAATTTAACAGTTGTAAGTTTTCTTTCTCAAAAATTTATATATATATATATATATATATATAAAACTCTTAATCTGACACGATTATGTCACAATTTTCATCTCTAGTTTTGAATTATTTTTCTTGTATTTCTTGTAATTGTGACTTTATCGCTCTCAGTGTGATATAATATGGCACAAACTGACCTTAAATCGCACAGTTGTGATTTTAAATGTCCCAGCTGCAATTGGCGTAATATGTCACAACATTACTTCACATTTAGTTTTCTTGCGTTTCTGTAACTTTATATCTCACAAATACTTTTTTTTCTACTTTAAGGAGGAAATATGCTTTCATAGTGGTATATACACATCTGTAAACATTTGATAGTTATATTTGCCATAGCAAAATGCTCATTCTTGTGTTTGGCTGGGGCTTTATAAATGTTTAAGCTCTAAAGCACAAACAAATAAAAACAGAGCATATTTTTGGCATTAAAGCAGCCATCTGGCTTTTGTAATACCTTGCGTCATGGTGCAAGGCTCACTTCACTCCTTTCAGCCCCCTTTGCCCCTTACCCCCCCAGTGGGTAGTTTGCTGCTATTCCCTTTTTCTGGACTCTCTCTCGGTGTGTAATCTGTGACAGACTTGTAGCGACAAGTATGTTCTGGCTACAAAGCCCTGTGAGCTAATGAGCACGGCATTGCAGCGGGGGGAATTATGGAAAAAGGTCCACTCTTCCCGTCTGCGTCAACACTTAAGCACAGATGTGCATAAATGTAAAAGGCTTTTGTGTGTGTGTGTGTGCATCTTTTGCTCTTTGAGAGCCTGTAGAGCGTTCTCTCACATAGTCTGCACTACCAAGTAAGGAAAAGCAGCCTCCAGAGCTGCATCTCTCCAGCAACAACATGTAGCAGCATTTTCACTCACTCACTCATTTGCTTGTCAGTAGCTGTCTGTCTGCATAGCTGTCTCACTCTCATCCATAACATTTATTGAATGAAAACATAGCTTTTCCTAAACTTGTCATCATGTGTAATTTGTTACGTGCTTTGTCCTCTAACAACTAAAACAGGATGAGAACAATTTATGCACAGTTTACTTGGAGATATACTGTATTTATTCAAGATTGTACCATTCAAATGGGAGTAGAGCTGGATTAAAGACCTTTCATGAATGTGTCAGAATTGTGTCACATGAAGAAATTTCCTCTTGTTAATGTGTATCAATATTTCAGTTTTTAAACTTCTTCTTTTTAATAGAGGAAAAAAATAATAAATAAAAGTCAAAGTTATTTTTTATTTATTTTGCGTGTGATAGGAGAAGCAACAAAACCAATTAGCTCTGTTCCAAAATCTATTGAGTTTTCTACTTAAACAGCATTTGCATATTCCTAATGTGGAACTGGATCCAAAACATTCTAAGATGTTCTAAAATAAATCCAAGGCAGCATTGCATGTATTCATCATGAGCTTAATGAAAAAGATGATGGTCAAGTCAAGAGTAAGCTAATTCTAACTCTAAATATGTAAATATACTGAAAAATATGTAAAATTAAAAGTTATTAAAAATGAACAATTGTTTCAGTTTATTTTTTTGTGTTGTGATGTGTACTTTTACACTTAGGGTAGGACATATGTCAGAGTATCATGTTGTTAGTTAGCAACATGCTAACATCATGCAAACAAATTTAAACTTTCGCAAGAACTAGTGAGGTTTGTCCTTAGACACCAAGCAAGTAGGTCTACATTTGAGCATCCGTTGACCATACAGGTGGATCTCAATAAATCTGAATGTCTTGGAAAAGTTCATTTATTTCAGTAATTCAACTCAGTTTGTGAAACTTGTGTATTAAATGAATTCCATGCACACAGACTGAAGTAGTTTAAATCTTTGGTTCTTAAATTGTGATGAATTTGGCTCATATTATACAAAAACCCACCTATTCAACAAATTTGTTTTGGACCCCAATTTACTTTAATTGGTATGGACAAAAACTGTTGAAACATTCAAAATATCTTCTAGATGCCTTGCACCAGGCTCAAACAATAAAAAAAATCTGACCACAGATAAAAAATGAATGGCTATTTCAGCTTGTTTTGAAAGTCTTGTGCTGATGATTCATCAGAGCCTCACTGTGAAAATAACAAGGGAACAAATTAGAATATTTCATAAGACCAATAAAATAAAATAAAACATTTTTAGTGAATTGTTGGACTTCTGGCAAGTATGTTCATGTACTGTACATGTACTCAATACTTGGTAGGGGCTCCTTTTGCTTTAATTACTGCCTCAGTTCGGCGCGGCATGGAGGTGATCAGTTTGTGGCACTGCTGAGGTGGTCTGGAGCCCAGGTCTCTTTGACAGTGGCCGTCAGCTCATCTGCATTTTTTGGTCTCTTGTTTCTCATTTTTCTCTTGACAATACGCCATAGATTCTCTTTGGGGTTCAGGTCTGATGAGTTATCAGCAGATGACATTGCACCCCAAATCATCACAGACTATGGAAACTTAACACTAGACTTCAAGCCACTTAGGCTATAAGCTTCTCCACCCTTCCTCCAGACTCTAGGACCTTGGTTTCCAAATGAAATACAAAACTTGATCTCATCTAAAAAGATGACTTTGGACCACTGGGCAACAGTCCAGTTCTTCTTCGCCCATGTAAGACACCTCTGACGTTGTCTGTGGTTCAGGAGTGGCGTAATAAGAGGAATACGACAACTGTAGCCAAATTCCTTGACACGTCTGTGTGTGTTGGCTCTTGATGCTTTGACTCCAGCCTCAGTCCATTCCTTGTGAAGTTCACTCAAATTATTCAATTGATTTTGCTTGACAATCCTCATAAGGCTGCGGTTCTCTCGGTTAGTTGAGCATCTTTTTCTTCCACACTTTTTCTTCCACTCAACTTTCTGTTAACATGCTTGGATACAGCACTCTGTGAACAGCCAGCTTCTTTGGCAATGGATTTTTGTGGCTTACCCTCCTTGTGAAGGGTGTCAATGATTGTCTTTTGGACAACTGTCAGATCAGCAGTCTTCCCCATGATTGTCTAGCCTAGTGAACCAAACTAAGAGACCATTTTGAAGACTCAATAAATCTTTGCAGGTGTTTTGAGTTGATAAGATGATTGGCATTTCACCATGTTCTGATTTGTTGAGATTTGGTGGGTTTTTGTTAAATGTGAGCCAAAGTATGTTCTGTGATTTTAAATGTCTGATTAAAAGATGATTAAACGATTAAACTGTTTGATTCATATGGATTGCTTTTGAAGCATCACAGTTTTAGTCGAATAAACCTTCAGTGGAGGGAGAGGAATCTCTCAGGTTTCATCAGAAATATCTTCTTTTGTATTCTGAAGATGAACGAAAGTCTTATGAATTTAAATTTTTGGGGTGAACTGTCTCTTGACACCAGAGCAGAGTAGACGCAATCAATAAATACAGACATTCACTTTTAGTATAGAGGTGTTGCAGTGCTGTATTTGAGAACTGAAGACAAGTTCAAGAGTTCAATCCCAGCAAGAAAACCAGCTGCGTGGAGCGTATAGAGCAGGTGAAAGTCTAGCAGGCTCTCCGCCCACAAGCACAATTCATAAGCAAAAAGAGAACAGATCAGCCTGATTATACACTTTGACCTCAGGGTTCAATATTGAGTTCCTCTATGAGTTTGTGCCTTGAGTTTGATCCTCTCAATATAGCCATCATAAGTCCTCCTGTATGAAAAGGTGATGCTTTAGGGCAGAAAAGCACCTTCTGTTCCATCTCATGAAATCTATTTTATATAATTTCACTTATTGTAGATGGTCCACATTAAGTCATGAAGCATGCATCACTGATCTTCTCCTGAAGACAAATAGCCTAATTTAGTAGAGATGTCTGAGGCTATATGAACTTTATGATTTTGATCAATCATGGTCCTGGATACCAAATGCATGCACATCTTAGGTTGCTTTTCATAGCTGGGTTTTCCTAACACAAGTTCACGCAAACCACACAGAGAACACATTTGCGGTATCACAATTTGTAAATGCAATCATGGATGAGTAAAGTGGAATCGAACTAAGAGTGAAAACCTTTGATTCGCTCTGTAATGTTTTTCAGCTCTAATGGATTTTTAATGACCTGTAATCAAAACTGTCATTAGTCTTAAAATTAAGCAAACAAAGTTCTAACTCGCTTGTAAATCAGACACCGGAGCTCAAATGATAAGATGTTTTTTTCACTGGTACTCTGTTTAATGTTGTGGAATTAGAACTTTTTTTCCCATCAGCCTTTTTCTTTATCCTAGCTCATAATTGTTCCGTACTTTCCCTTGCACATTCTGGAACTGAAGCATCACAATACCACGATTAAAGATTTCAACACCTTTTCCTTAACAATGAGCAGCTTTCCTCACAATGGTACACTTTACACCACTTCATTATTCACCAGGCTTCTGGCTCCTGCTAAACGTCCTTCCCCTGGTTTAGTATTACCTATAGGGTTACATTCACATGCATAATTTGTCTGTTTGAGAAAAGACAGATGTTTTTCTCCTTTTGTGTGTGCACTCTGTATATCAAGTCCATGTTGGTTGTTCAAACTGTTCCTAATGATCCATACAAGAGCGCTAATTTATCAGACAAAGATTTGGGAGAGTTCAGGATTAAGTTTAAGTTTCACTAGAGTTGCACTACTTCAACTTCATTTTCATCCAGGACTGAGCAGATTTCGAGAAGATTCAGAAATGATCAGATGTGACTATTAAACTCACATTTTTGGCTGAGGAGTTTGTACACTGTTGTGAAACTTCCCCTGATTAATAAAGTGTTGGATTCGCCGGCAGAACAACTTCCATGTTTTATGAAGTATGTTTGTGCTGAAGCTGCGGAAAGTGGCTTGAATGTGTCCCTTGTCATTTACAAAGTGAGGCTCTGATGAATCATTAGCACAAGACTTTCAAAACCAGCTGAAATAGGCATTAATTTTTAATCTGTGGTCAGTTTTTTTTTTTTTTTTTTTTTTTATTGTTTGAGCGTCTAGTGATAAGCATCTAGAAGATATTTTGAATGTTTCAACAGTTTTTGTCCATAACAATTAAAGTCAATGGGGTCCAAAACAAAACAACCTTGCTGTATATGGACAAAGCCAAGACATTTTTAAAAGATGTGTTCTATGAAAGAAAGTCATGCAAGTTTGAAATGACATAAGGGTGAGTAAATGATGGCAGAACTTTTATTTTATTATCCTCTGATCATAGTTTTTGAACACCATTCAAAGTTAGCTAAACCTCTTCTCGTCTCTTCTCATAGAGCGTTCGAGTCAATGTATTCCATCTGCCTGAGCTGTTTTACTCAAGGGAGTCTTGAATTCAAACTTTTAGCAAAGCTCCTTGGCCCCCTGCCCTTGTTTGTACCAGGTCCAAATGTCTCTCTTCAGCACCCTCCTCCCTTCTCCTCTCTGGCTCCTTTTATTTGTGTAATTTGTGGAAAAACTGTAAACATTTGTGTATGATTTGTGGAAAGGGATTTAAGAGGGGACAGAGAGGGGGGAGAGAGAGAGAGAAAGTGAGTGAGGGGCGGTCACCGTGAGCCTGTGCATGTGCGCTCAGGACTATGAGGATATAATGTATTTATGGACGTATCTAGGGGGATGTTCAGGGCCCATGAATATACCATGAGGCTCATAATAGCAGATGAAGAGGCTTCAGCTGTTGAGGGTGTGACAGTTTTATTTGGCTTTGTTACAAATCTAGGACAAACTCCATTTTCATTTTTAAGTGACAGCACTCTTTATTCAGTCATCTCATGTTCAACTGTAGCTTCAATGAGTTATGATGACTGTTAAAACAAATAAAGCGCAAAAAAATCACATGAATCATCACATGATTCAAATGAATCGACATGATTCGTGTCTGTGTCTGCACACTGAAAAGTAATTACACTGGGTGCGCTTCAGTTGTCATAGGGAGTATATGGGTGTTTCTTTAGTTATGGTCTTTTTTAGGGGCCGTTTACATGATAACGTTTTCAACTAAAAACTGGAAAAAGTTTATTTGCATTTGCATTTTGTATGTTCATTTACACGACGACAGCATTTTGGGGACTGATTTTTGAAAACGTGTTTTAAAGTGCAAGTTTTTTTTTTTAAACACCGTTTTAACTTCCGTGTAAACACCCAAAACGGGAATCTTTTGGTGTGTGCGTAGTAAGTGTTAGGTATATAGACGTGCAGTACGTGTCAGTTTTAAAGGAAAGCGCGAACAAACTTATTCAACAATGGTGGAGTACATGGTACTTTTTTCGCTGCTCAAAAGTTTGCTAACACTTCTTCAGCAATGTGTGGATTTACTTCACCAATATTACAACCAACAGAAGAGACACATCATATCCAACATATAATCTTCACTTCCTTACAGGTACAATTTAATAACAAGGTGACATAGCCATCTACTGACCTGGCTTACGTATTATTTAATGCAACGTTTTTGGATGTTTTCGTGGATATGTGTAAATGCTAGTCATGCTAGTCGTGTATACATTAAACTTTTTAAAAAACTTTTCGGTTTTTGACTACATCGTTTGCGTGATCGCAACTTGATCTCATCTGAAAAGATGACTTTGAACCACTGGGCAACAGTCCAGTTCTTCTTCTCCTTAGCCCAGGTAAGATGCCTCTGACATTGTCTGTGGTTCAGGAGTGGCTTAACAAGAGGAATACGACAACTGTAGCCAAATTCCTTGACACGTCTGTGTGTGGTGGCTCTTGATGCTTTGACTCCAGCCTCAGTCCATTCCTTGTGAAGTTCACTCAAATTGTTGAATAGATTTTGCTTGACAATCCTCATAAGGCTGCGGTTCTCTCGGTTGGTTGTTCATCTTTTTCTTCCACTCAACTTTCTGTTAACATGCTTGGATACAGCACTCTGTGAACAGCCAGCTTCTTTGGCAATGAATGTTTGTGGCTTACTCTCCTTGTGAAGGGTGTCAATGATTGTCTTTTGGACAACTGTCAGATCAGCAGTCTTCCCCATGATTGTGTAGCCTAGTGAACCAAACTGAGAGACCATTTTGAAGACTCAGGAAACATTTGCAGGTGTTTTGAGTTGATTAGCTGATTAGCATTTCACCATATTCTGAATTGTTGAGAATTGGTGGGTTTTTGTTAAATCTGAGCCAAAATCATTACAGTTAAAAGAACCAAAGACTTAAACTACTTTAAACTACTTCAATCATTGAATTTATTTAATACACATCAAAACTAATTAAATTTTTTTATATGAAGCCCCTTGTAAATACCCGTGTCAGACTGAGAGTTTTCTGAACTATTAAAATCCAACGTTTTGATTAAAATAGTTTTAAAACAATGGATTTTAATAGTTCAGAAAACTCTCAGTCTGACACGGGTATTTACAAGGGGCTTCATAAAAATAAAAAAAAGAGTTTTGATATAAAAATAAATAAATAAAAAGTTATCCCATTGAGCATAGAAGTAGCTGAAGTTTGGGTTTAAATTAAAATATCAGACTTTTAATATATTACATTTGGTTAGATTTAAAAGTCTGAAAGACAGAGTTTTTGTTGGCTTTATAAAGCCTTGTCTTTAAATCTAAAATAGTTGGAAGTTTAAAGGTCAGTCTGGGTTTGGCAGAAGGGAATTTATATAACAGAATGCAATCAGTTAGTTTTTCATCTCATGGGGTATAAAAGTGGCCAAAGTTGAAGAAAAATGCTTATATACTTAGGTCGAAGGGCACTACAAAAGGCATACGAAACAGTTTAAGGAAGTGTATATTAAAATATCACTTCAGAGAAGTGGACAGGGATGTTGTCTGAACTTCACAGATGCATCCAGCTTGCAAAGCAATTATAATGGTGTTTTGTAATATGCTCAGATTTAGCAGAAGTGTGTGTATTTGTGCATGTAACTATATACATAGGGCCTTGCTTGTGTCAGCCAAGAGAAGTGAAATACTGATGAAAAGCAGAAGTAACCACATGTGAGAGGCTGTTGACGCTGTGGTCATGTGCAACTTGTCTCTCCCCCGACACACACGTACGATGCACACTGAGTTTGGTGGCTGTCTTGAGTGTGTTGAAACTGGGTTCCTGACCTCTGTGTTTAGACATCGCAGTAGAGGTGGTGATGACAGTGTGTGCTCAGAGAGGTCGAAGGTTACGCTGAGGAGTGGTTGCTCAGAGGGAGGGCTGATGATAGAGACACCACAAACTCATCTGTCATACTTCACTGTGACCTGGCTCGCTGCCTTTTGACCATTGTTAATGTGTGTGAATCTCATTGATTGTGTCTCTCTTTTCTTACACAACAGTCTGAAGATACAGATGCCTTGAAATCATAGCCAGAATACTCCATATCTGATATTTTGCTAAAGCTGTATTGTTGTTATTTCTGTTCATAATTTAGTTTACATAATAATTAATTAAAAAGCAGTAAAGATCATTCATTTCTCAGAGGTTGGTCTATTATAAATCTGTAATCCTTATGAAGTTTGTAGTTATGCTTCATAGAAATACAGATGTTTCTCCTGAAAAACTGTAGCAGTAAAAATAAAATAAAAAAGAGAGACTTTTGTTGACATTCGGTGTAAACTGTAGATCACAGACATATAGATCTATACACTTCTATATACTGTCTCTGATTTTTTATATTACTACTAGATATTTGGTCAGTTCACATGAAAACTAATTATAAGACAAATTCAAGAATTCAATAAACTTCCCGAAAGGAATTTTGTCAGCCTACACAAGTTTGGGATCACTGCAATCAACACATGAACAACCACACATGGGCTGAAGAAACATAATCATGAAAAAGCATAATAAAAAATAACCCATAATCTATAGTCCATTATATTTGCATATAAATAGGTCCAACAGAAACTGACAGAAGAAATGCAGATATACCAAATAAAATAAATGTATAACAGAGGTGATGGAATAGTAAATAAAACAATAAAAAACTACAAAAATACCTTTATTATTGGAACATTGAGTAGGTTAACATGAACAGAAAATGTAACCTTGGCAGTTTCATTTTTCTTTTGCCTATTTTGTGTTTTTTTCTTCTCGGCATTCTGTTTTTCCCCTCATTTGCTGTAACCTGTCTTCTTCACTTGCTGTACAATAATAATTCAGTTGTTTTTGGCATGCATGTTGTTTTCCCTGCAAGGAACCATCAGACACTGCCAACTACTGTCAATATCCTGCATTACACCATCTTAAGGCTGGAGTTATAATTAGTTGCACATTAACTAGTATCTATAAATGAACAACAAGTAAAACAAATTGGAAGTCATTTAAACCCACAAACTCACACACTTGAACTATGCGAGATCCCCCACCCCAGGCGTTTTAGCCTAGCATTAGCATATCAGCATACTTCCAGCTCAGAGCAATATAAGATCTTGACAGAGGATAAAGCAGTGCAGTAACCTGCAGAAGCTCTCGGTGTCCGTGTGTTTTGGTATGAGGGGGAGGGAGAGACAGACGCTGAAGCAGGACTGAGCAGGATGGCGCTCCAGGGTGTGTGCTGACATGAGAGTGATAGCTGAAGAGAAGTGTAGATGTGTGATGGATCATGTGTGATAACAGCTGAAAGTGTCGACTGTGATTCGGACAGCGCGGCGTTCAGATAGGGCCTCTCGGTGAACTGTGGATTCATTTAAAAGTTTGGGGTTTTACCTTTGGTGTTTCAAAGAGTGGAGTTTGGATCCGTTTTGACAAGTGAGTATTGAAGTGAGCATGAAACATTTGTGAAAGACACTTTATCTAACTAAGAATAACTTATTAATCTTTATTAGTTTATTTAATCTTCTACCATAGTCCATAAAGTAGTTTTAGAGTTGGGGTCAACTTCCTGTCAAGGTAGATGATTGCTGATGTAGTGATAAAATTACACCCTGAATTTAACTTCAAGGGTTCGTAAATCTGCTGATTTAAATGGAGTGACCCCATGAGGGTGGAACAGGTGTTGTTTCCTCCCTCAGGCCTGGCTCTGGTGCCAAAGGGCTCTGGGTCAAGGGTTAATGGAGCCGAGCGGTGCTAGGCCTCCCATCCTGTGATTCACTGAGTGTGGATTTAGTAGTAAACAGTGAAGCTGTCACAGCACATTAAC
Source organism: Carassius gibelio (assembly GCF_023724105.1). Lineage (NCBI taxonomy): Eukaryota > Metazoa > Chordata > Actinopteri > Cypriniformes > Cyprinidae > Carassius > Carassius gibelio. The sequence continues at coordinate 10,911,337 of NC_068412.1, read as the reverse complement.
ACAAGGATAGAGAGAGAGCAGCATGAGGGGCTAATGGCTTCCTCACAAGCCATGAAACTATCTCCACCTTCTTACAAGACGTCTGTGATTATAAGAGAGAGACTGAGTAAGAAATAGAGAAAATAGAGAAAAAGAAAGAGGACGTAGCATCTCTTCTGAGTAAACTCTGAAGAGCTGTCTGTCAGTGCAGCTCAAGTGAGAGTGTGTGTACGGCCGCAGGCCTGCGTATGAAGGAAGCTATTGAATGACATTATCAGAACTCTGACTCATATGTGATGTTTTCAACACACCTGAGGAAAGAGGGGGTGCGAGAGGAAGACAGAGGAGATATGAGAATAGCGTTTCTTCATTCCTCTGAGGATCTTAAAACAACCGACCCTTTCATGTGAGACCTCCATACCACCACTGTGAAGCATAAAGTTACCTCGAAAAGACACAAATATGTAGTGTAATGCAATGAGTAATGTAATTTAATGTAGGTCTGCGCAGTTCCCTTATGCATGTGAACACACACACACACACACACACAGACACAGACGGAGCTGTCAGTTAGCCAGCAGGGGTCAAGCCTATTTCTTTTCACTTGCTCTGTCCAGTTGCCCCTATTGGATTTGATGTACAATGGGAGCATAGCTTTGATCCTAAGGGGGCCAAGCGCACATTCAACCCTTCCTCCCCCAAAAAGCTTGACCTTCACCCTTCACAATGAGCACCATAAATGAGAAGGATGAAAGAACAGCACAGTTAAGGAATGAAAAAGAAACGGAAAAGTGGGAAGGAGAGTTTTGGAATTAAGTATAAATATGAATTGCCATGTAAAGATTACACTTACAGTATTATTCAAAAGTGTATTTTTTTTAGTGTTTTGTGGTACATTTTATACAATTTAGTTAATCTATATTGATTTATTTCAGTTTCATATGTTTTATTAGTTATGGAAGCCCGTTTCCGCCACTGAATAAAAAAATTACAAAGTAATTGCGAATTTTTAGCTCACACTTCTGTATTTTTCTCATACAATTGTGAGCTTCCCACAATTCTGAGAAAAACAAGTCAGACTTGCAAGTTTATATCCTGCAATTCTGACATTATATTATGCAATTCTGACGTAATTGTAAGTTTATCTCACAATTTTTCACAAAAGAAAAAAGGTCAGAATTGCGAGATGTAAACTCACTACTGAAAGAAAAAGGTTGCAATTACTTTTTTTTTTTTTTTTTTTTTTATTCAGTGGCAGAAACGGGCTTCCATAATTAGTTCTACAGTATACTGGCAAAAAAAACTTTTTTTTACATATAACTTTTTTTTCTGTGTATTTCTGGCAACCAGAGCTGCAAGTTTTTAACAGTAAATTTAACAAGATACATTTGACAGAACAGGCAATATTGGCTCACGTCAGAAGTGGCCAGCTGACATGGAGTGAACTGGAACTAAGATCTGTGCCCAAGGAGCTTTGGAAGAGCAACCTCTGAGCAACACAATGTATCGAGAAAACCCTCTGTGTCAGTCTCCTTTATTTAATCTGATTAGCATTTGAATAAATTGATGTAATGACATGAAATCTACATGAAATCCCTCTCTTTCCTTGTCTCGGACAGGGAAATTCACATAAATCTGGCATTAGCAATATACGGGAAGGTTGTTAATCTTTGAGGGACCATTCGAAGTGATGCTGAACACAAGATGCTTTGCTAGTCTTCAGCCAAAGTGTACCTTCTTTCACTTGCGTTTCTTTTTTTTCCCTCCCTTCCTTTGGCGGGATTTCAGAGCTGCAGCTGCCCCTCTTTCTTCCACTATTCCAATGCTTCAGTGAGTTTCTATAGAGCGCACACTGAGCCAGCAGAGCGGGGCATTGTTTCGCCCGCCTGGCTCTTTGCCAACACCTTCCCCAGCTTTTGGTAAGCTTGTCTAGTTCCAACTCCAAACCTTTTCTTCTCTTTCTTCTTCTCCCCTTTTTGGCCCTGCTCCTCTCTTCTTTCTTCCTTATTTTGTCCTTTCTTTTCAGCCGAGCTCCTTTCTCCTTTCTTCCCTGCAGTGTGGAGCTGGTGAATATTTATTGATGCTGCAGGTATTGTGAATGGGTGAATGGACCGAGTACAGGAGAGGAGGGATGTGGGAGAATTCTGAATGAACAATACGCTTCCCTGCAAGAATGGAGAAAACACAGTGAGCTACAGATTCGGCCTGCTAGTCTATGCTTGTCTCATTCAAGTCGATTCTCTATTAACAACCTCTTTTCCCCTCTCTTAGTCTTTACCCCCCCTCCTCGTTCTGTCTTTTATGAGCGTGATGAAATATGTTCACCCGGGCCATGTCTCCTCGGGGCAGCTCTACTGAATGAACTGCGAACAAGTGGATTTTTCTTCCCCTTTCACATCCTTTTTCGTCACTCAGGGGTACAATAGCTCAGCCCGCCACCCCGGGCCTTCTTAAGACAAAATCCGTCTAACCGCCGTCTTCCTTCGGTGGAAATGGCTAGCCGTCCCATCCTCAACCCCCATGGCTCCGCTTCACACCTGAGGTAAACACGGGCCACTAATGGGCCCGCATTATCAGGTGTCACAGGACAAGAGCAATATATTAGGTCACAAAGACAAAAAGAAGTAGATACAAAAAGCCCTTACACAACATACACCAAACTCGCCCAATGACAGCATTCTGAGACATCTGAGAATGTTGTTGAAGGATTGCTTTCATAGAACGTGAGACTTAAAGGAGTTTTCTTTTCCTGTTTTACTCTAAACCATAGACTTTGGGTTAAATGTTTTTCCTTAAAAGTTATATAAGTGATAAAAGGAAATACAAAGTGATACATTTAGTTAGACATGCCAGTAAAAAAAAACTCTTGGATGTTATTTCCAGGGTTTCTGAGAACTCTTGAGTCATGCAATTGATATAAATGTTTCTGAAACTAAAAAAAAACACAAAACCAATTACTGAGTAATACATGCATTGTATCATAGCACTCACATTAACATCAGACTGAATTAATCAGACAGTTAATGGTACATAACCTGTTCAAGTAACTAGAAAATATCAATATTATTTGATATTTATGTTATTACACATAATATCCGAAGCGTTGAAATGTTGTATATGTTCTTAAGGATTTTAGAACAATTTTAAGGTTGTTCTAAAGGAAATCAATAATAATAATAATACAAATACTACAACTAATTATTATTATTATTATAAATAATCAATATAACTTATTCTTAATTAATGCTATTTTCATTTGTTTGTCGTAATATATTGTTATAATGATGTTGTTGTGAGTACTTATATTTAGTTTAAATAAATACGTTTGATATGATTTTTCACACAATTTTAAAACAAATCATTAAAATGTTGTTTCTGGTTTTTATTATTATTATAATTAATAATAATAGTTCTTAATTGTTTCTTATTTCTAAGCAGAGTTATCATTCATAATAATAATAATATTAATCAATCAATAAAAGTATCGTATTTAAAGCAATAGTTCTATGTTTGTCTTCAGTTTTCTAAATCTAACAATACTTTAATAGTGGGTAGCAGAGAAAATACTGGCACCTTAACAGAAACAAAATAAAATATTTTTAAACAATTGATATTTTACACATATTTCTGGGTCTGTAGACTCCATTTATCCCATTTCTGCCTCTGAGAAACATTTCAGTTCTCATTTCTGATTTTCCTTTCCTGTGTGCTATACTTTGTCAGAGTATATTGTGCACGGCTCAACATTACACTGCTTCAATTTGACACAGATGACAGAGAGCAGCACAACGGTCCCTCTCACAGAGTCTGTCTCTTTCCTTGTCTCTCATGCAGTCTGGCTGAAGACCATCGTTGAGCAGGAAGTTGTGGGTCAGCCGCACAGCTGGACTGAGACAGACACTCTATTGTCTGTCTCATCCTTTCCATGCCGGTGGTCACAACGCTGTTGGAGCATTACAGTTGGATACATGAGCATATGACAGATGAAACTGTTGAATAAACATCCTAAATTGTTTTTAAAAGGTGTTAGTCACTGTCTTGATTAATGAAAGTAGTGTTCAATAATGTGTATATGAACTAGTTTAGTTTATTTGACAAGACCTCCACATGTATGCAGGCCGAGGGGTCAAAGGTGATGGCCGTCTCACTGGCCTCACTGGTGTATGTTCTCTATTAGCTGTGCTCGACGGACCTGGGGTGAGTTTCCTGTCAGCTGATTGCCAACAATCAGTCAACATCAGGCCACATGGTCGAGAGGAACTCACTTAACCAGAGCTCAGAGCAGAAATGTGTGATCGGCAGTTCTCAGAGTGATTGAGGGAATGGTAACCTTTCAATTTAATGACCTAATGGTTGCTTGACTTTTCTTTTTCTGATTACTTCTAGTTCAAATATCACTGTCTGCCATCTCTTTGATTCCATCACATATTATGTGCATACACAGACTTTATTGTGTAACACAGGAGAATGGTATGCTTTCTCAGGAATTTTCTCAACATGTTCCTCTGAGCTTGAATGATACTCTGCAACATATTCTCTTCAGTGTTTTGTCATGCAACTTTATGCAATTTTATGTGAACGGATACAGGTAGTAAATCTGTTGCAAGAAACTACATAAAAAAAAGTTATTGTGGATTTACCAAAGATTGGCCACATGGAAAATACATGAAAAAGCTATGGCACAAAATGTAGAATGTGAAGTCGTACATCAACAACGACAACAGCAACAACAAAAAACATTTCTGACATGTTTAATACTTTATGCATTTAATAATTTATAAATATATAAATATAAATATCAGTTTCACTATCTGTTCACAAATATACATTACCATTCAAAAGCAAGATTGCCATTAAGAAATTGCTTTAATTGAGCAAGCATGTATCAAATTGTGCAAAAGTAAAAGGGATGCTTATAATATTACAAAAGATTTCTATTTTAATATAAATGCAATTCTTTTGAACTTCATGATTTCTTGAGCATCAAATTAGCATAATGGTTTCTGAAGGAATATTCATATTTCAGAAAACACTTTTTTGGGAAATGTAATACTATTTCACAGTATTATTGTTTTGATGTATATTTGATCAAATAAATCTAGCCTGGATAAGCATAAGAGATTTCTTTTAAAAGCATTTCACATATTTTTGGGGGGTCAAATTATTACTATTAACAAACCATTAACTACAACTTTTGCAAATTTTTATATTCTACAAATAATGTTTAGTAAGGTACTGTAGTTGTTAAGTTTAGGTATTGGGTAAGGTTAGGAATGTAGTATATGGTCATGCAGAATATATGTGCTTTATAAGCACTAATAAACAGCCAATATATTAATACCACTTAACCATATATTCATCAAAACTTGAATTTTAAAAGTGTTCTCTGAATATTTTGACTCAGTAGGTCAGTTTATCATCACACTGGTAGACTGAGAGTGCTGTTGAATGATTGGCCAGTCTTTGACATGTGTGACATATCGTCTAAGATGATCATGCAAGGTCCATTAGGCACAGTCAGAGGTGGAGCGGGTCACATGGGATGCAGTCTAGGTTAATAACTGTCTCCATGATGCAGTTTGCATGCAAGAAGAACAGCTTTTTAATGTGTGCTACTCATTATTGGATCACAAGCCCCCCCCCCCCCCCCCCCGCCACCCTGTATTAGTATGTTTATATGCAGTCGTGTGAGTTTTTCCAATCCTCCATCGAATGGAGACAATAGGCAGTTATTTTTGAGGACATTGTTGAGTTTGCGTTAAACTAGGGCACGTCTCTCTTATCTGTCAAATTTTCATTAATATAAGTTGTGGTTCAAATACAGCCAATAGGCATAAAATATGCTTTTTATAAATTGTGATTATTCTAAACACTTCTTTATTATTATTGTTATTATTATCATTATTATTATTATTATTATTATCATTATTATTATTATTATTATTATTTAAAACATTTTAACATAGCAATGCAAAGATCATGAGTTTAATCCCAGCAAAATTAACATGCATAAACTTGTGTGTGTGTGTGTGTGTGTGAGTGGGTGTGCCTTCAACACAATGTAAGTAAAAAAAAAAAAAACTCTGCCAAGTGCATGTATCAAAATACTCTCAGAAGGTAGTTGAGAAACGGACAAAACTTAAAAATCTGTATTATTTTTTGTCTGTACAGCTGTCTCTGACAATTAAATTTGAAGGCCAAAACATCAAGTATCCATGATATCCATGCCCCAATATACAGTATGGGCCAGTATAATATCTTTATGTCAGTCCTCAGTTTAAGTAAGAACATTTTATGGTTTTGCCCATTTTATTTGTCATCCAGGCAAAAATCACAAGAAAAGATGTTTAATTTGCTAAATTGCTAAATGCTAGCCTATGGTAACATCGAAAGCCAATTTTTAAGCATTACAAACAATAAATATTTTTCTACCTCTTTTACCTTCAGAGAACATATTGGTTTCAGTAAGGGAACGAGATAGGAGTGCGTGAGCGCTCTCCCCTGACCTGAGGCCTTAAGGCCATATGTATCCATGTGAGAGAAGAAAGCTCTCTACGATCCCTCACCGAGATCTGGATCTTAACTCCGGCCTTGTTTCAGCGAGCTGGCCTGTCATCTATTATTACAGCTGGTTCAGCCATAAGCACTGCAGAGACTCAACCCCAACATCCCCCCAGATCCTCTCCAATAGGGTCATCGCCTCTGACCCCTCACCCCGGGGTTATTTGCTGCGACATTGCGATTAAAGAAAGCTGTTTTGTTCCCTGGTCCTCTTTAAATAAGTCTTCAGGTTTACTCTTCTGTCATCAGGACCACTGAAGTACGCCAAGTGAGCTGATTAACAGATATGCCTGGTCAGGTGACCAATCCATATACTGGATTACGCCGCTTTCGCGAACGTTTGTATGTAATTTGCTAAACCAAAAGACATTATAACCGATGTGAAAATATATTTGATCCACTGTGTGAAAATATGTGCCGGCAGTTTTTTTGATGTCTACTATAGATAATCAGTTTGTGCGTGTGTTTTTGAAAGAGTTGTGTGTGCTTGTGTAATTACAGACCTCGGGTAATTTAACACTGCAGCCACTCCCTTAGGTGCTTGGCTCATGTTTTATTAGGAAGAAGGATTAGGTGAGGGAGGGTCATTACAACAATAGGCCATAGATCTGCACTGATCTCCATCTAAACCAATGATATACGTTTTAAATAGAGCATAAATGCATTGATCTAAAAAACTGAATACTGGGATTCCTGTACAAATTTGTGATGTTGCATTAGAAGCCCTTACAGTGTATGAACATCTATACACATGGTAAAAACATAACAGGTATTACACTAATCCAAACAGTTCAATGCGACTGAAACCAGCAAGGACTCAACAATGGGCAAAAAGCTTCCCAGATTTGAACTGTTGATGTTTAGAGTTTTTCAGGCTGTTGTTTTTGTCTTTCTTTCTCTCTCCATCAAAGGTTAGAGGTCAGAGCTGGAAATCTCTATGCTCCAGCAACCTATGTCTTCACATCCGTCTTCATTAACCGTCTGGAACTCGTCAATCTGCAAAAACGTCCGCGTCTCTCGCTCCCAACAAACAACACACTCTCCGGTTCGCTACTGTGAGCTGCCAGCCGACATATTTGTGCTAAATCTATATAGATAGCCAGTCACTTGTTATGAAAAGGTCAGATTGTCTACATACCTTTGCATCCACTTCTGTATTCAGAATAACTCACAGAGATCATCTTTAGTTGCTAAGGCTTATACTTAAATAACATACATAAACTTTTGGTGTGTAACTCGTCCGGCACTGTTTGTGCAACAAACATGAATTATATCTCTAATTGTGTGCATGTTTTATCAAGAAGTATTCTATTACATTTCAAAGTGAGTATGTTTACAATTTTTGCTGTTGGACAAAATAAGAACTAAAATCTAGAATATCATGGAAACGTGGGTCAGTAAGGGGTTAAAACAATGCCCTGGCAACCACCCACATTACTCCCTTGCAACAACGTCCAAGTATATTTTCAAGTATAGACCAATTTTCACTTTTAACTAGTTGCTTATTAGCATGCCTATCGTTAGAAAAAGTTGTAGTTAATGGTTTGTTAATAACGAGAACTGGACCTTAAAATAAAGTGTGACCTAATATCGTTATATACATAAGTACATAAAAAGTAGACAAAAATATACACACTTGTTATTAGTTTGAAAGAAGTCATTGCACAGCTGAATAAATGTCTTTTTTGTAAGAGCTAGAATCATGGCAGGGTGTTTAGCATGCGAAAGCACTCACATTTTCTTCAGAAAACATTACATCTAACTGCCTGAAGCTGCAGGTAAGTTGAATATGACAGACAGGGAAGGCCGTGGTGAAAGGCTGTTCATCGAGCTAAGATAAACACTTAATGAAAGGAGATTCACCAGTATGGGGGTAAACCGATGACAGAAAGATAACAAAGATTGGAGAGAGAGAATGAATGAGAGAACTCGGAGCCGTGACTTGGCTGAACTTACTGTGAACTGTGCCAGATTTATTTTCCCCAGCCTTTCTCTCTCCCACTGGGAGCCGGATTTATACGACTCCTTCTCTGTATGTGTGATTTGGGGGGCGAAGCCGCAAATGCTCGTGGGAGGCAGGTAGGAGGAAAACGGGATGATGGGGATTTGGGGGGTCTTTTGTTTATGGCTTCACCACAAAAACACGTCTCTCTACCTGTGGCTCTAATTCATCCTCTCAAACTCTCTCTGCTGAGCAATCAGGACTAAACACCTCTGCTTATAGACCTGGGTTCCCCCAGAGTAGTAAATGTGTATCTTCTGTCATCATTCATCATTGTATTGTATTCATAAGGAAAGAGGTCACTGGCTTAGGCTGGGGGTAATGAGTGTACGAGTTTCAGTGGGGTGAGAAGGTCTAGTGTTTGTCTCTGGGTAATAGGTGTCGAATGATATTGAAAGACCCTCCACCCACCTTTCACCATGTAAGCCTGTGGTGTGATTGGACAGAGTTGGACATGTGCATGTGCGTTTATGTGTATCTGAGAGAGGAAAACTTCTAATGTGCAAGCGAATAGTGTATAAAGAACCTAAGGAAAACTCGATTACTTGCATCATCAATGAAGATTTGTATATTTGCAGTTGCCATGTACTGATTATACAGTAAACAACAATAATTTTTCAATTTGCATATTGTTCATCCTAAATAGTAGGCAAGATTAGAATTAACTTATCTCAAATGCCATACCATTTAAATTTTTTGTTGTTGAAAGTCTTCTTTCCTAATGTTGCACAATCTAATGTAGTAATATGCAAGATTGGAATTAATGCATCCTAAGCGATATTATGTTGAACAATTTTGCAAAGTTGCCCAGTGATATTCACTATATCCAATGTGAATCCAAGTATGCTTTTAAAGCTAATGCTACCCATAAAACCTTAGACAAAAGAAGAGTTTGTGAGTATTATCTTTCCAATTTCTTCAAGTGTGAGGCCGAACTGGATATGTTGGGGGTTTTTTTTATGACAAAATGGGTAAAATGAAATAATAATGCATTTGAACCCTACTGAAAAATTAAATAAAATAAAAACCATCACAGAAGTCAACTATTAACTATTAAAACTATTAAAAAATGATTAAAAATGGTTTAATGTAGAGTTTTGGGACATTTACAATTTAGTGGTTTTTAATAGAAGGTGATGAACAACCAGTAAAAATCCAAAAAGACCAGTTTCCATTAAAACCATTACAATTCCCATTATAATCAGTAAAATTATTACAAAAACTGTGATGGTTCATATTGTTTTGTTTTGTTTTGTTTTGTTTTTTAGCAGAGAAGAAATGGCTTTAGCTAAAAGCTAATGCTAATGCTAACATAAACAATACCTGAGGTGTGTGATGTGTCAAGGCGCTTACTTTATCTTAGTGTATGTCAAAATTGTGTACATTCATCTGTGAAGTAAATATTTTATATCCAATGTACAATGTGAATTGGGATACAAGGATGACAATCGTCAGTTTTGAGGCTGGCTGTGAATGAAAATGAAATAGCCGTGTTCACTGAACAAAAAGTTAAACAAACTTGAAATGACTTCAGTTATTCTGCACAGACACACTCAAGCACACCTATACACCCAGGGGAAGTGAAGCGCATAAAAGGGCCAATGGTTGAATAGAAGAACATAGTGCAACACCCATTTGAACATAAACAGGGGGATCTCCTTACAGAACAGACCACATCCAGCAGCGCTGGGAAAGGTGGATGAGGTCAGGGCACTTTTCATTGGTAGAAAGGAATAAAAAAAAAAATTAATTACTGTAATTACAACCAAAAGCCTTCATTCTCTCATTTAAACAGTGAAAGAGAAAGGTGGGGTGCTTGTCTCTAGCTGAATGCAGCACACACATGCTCGTGGCACACTTACACACATGCCAACAAATACACACGCGGCGTACACACATGCACAGGCATGCAGATTCACTGGCAGGCATTGGCTTGTTGACACACATGATATATATCCTAACACACACAAATACACACACCACACACAGAGGAAAGCAGTGAAATCTCATTTTTCATCTTTCTCTCTTTCTTGTAGCCTCAATTCCTTCATTATTATGAGTGATGTGGTAAGTGTCAGGGAGCGAGTCCGATGTATGAAGTCTGTGTCTCCATGTCTTCTACTTGCTGTTTGTTTTTGTCTTGTTGTGTCCCCTCATGGGCTTCAACACAGCCAAGTACAAGTCCTGATAAAGAGACTTGTTGAGTGAATGCTGAGTTCCCAAGTATAAGTCATTTTAAGAGAGTCAAATGAAAATGTTTAATTTATAGTATTTTGTGATAATATATAGGACAGTAGACAGTAAATACTCCAGCTAATGTGCTTTCAATCTTCTTTTAATTGTAATATATATACACACACACACACACACACACACATCTTAAAATACTTAAGTCTGAGAATCTTGTTGACATTTGTGTGCTGGGGATTGGATGGTTTACATGTTGTAAATCTAAACGTCAAACTATATGATCTGATGCAGGTAAATTTATGGTGAGCCACATGGCTCTGTCTAAGGACCTTTGATGTTCTCTTCAGCATGCTCCCAGTAGCTGATATCATTAGGAAACCTGGCATACATAAAAAGAGAAGAACACGCTTTGCATACATGATGTGGATAACTTAATCATGTGTTTATATCTTTAAGATTATGATGGATTGTTTGCTGGTTTCCCCAAAGTGATCTTAAAAAAGCGGTTGAAAATGCAGCAGCATTCTTACCAGTCCTAGAGAGTTTGAAGCACATTAGCCCAATCTTACACATAAATGTACCATCTCAACTTCTTCTTTCTTTTTTTTTCTTTTTTTAAATGATCACGTTGCTAACATGACAAAATATCTTTCTAATAAGTGCTGACCAACAGAAGAAGGGTTCCCGTACAAAATCTTGGTTCCTCCAAAGTTTTCTTCCTCATTCTATCCTTATCATCTGAGGGGCTTTATTTAACATTGTCGTCCTTTCCTTGCTCGCCTGGAACACTGATCCTTGGAAAGCTACTTTGTGACAATTATTGTGAAACGCTAAAAAAAAAAAAAAAAAAACAGAAATGCTGTCTTTAGTTTTTTCTGCAATTGTATCATAAACCTCACCAGCTTATTAAACTGTTAAATCACTCTGACAAGCCTTTATCTACTTCTTTTCATAGAAAATCACTGACAATTAGCACCTTTTACATGTATGTTTATTTTTATTTTTGTCATACATCCTCGTTCCAAAAGAAGTGGCACCTTCAGTGTTCTAGTTAACCTACTAAGCAGCATTCCAGTTTTTCTCTACCTGTCAGTTACAACCATTAAGAACAACACAAGTTCAGAGTTACAATTATTATTGAAAATCCCTGTAGGCAAACATTTCATATTCTCAACACAATGCTGCTTGTGTATGGATACATAACCTGCTTGTGAGACATGCGGACTAACATAGATCGCAAAGACTAAAGCACAGCACCCTGCCACATTGTTTGGACAGGGCGGCATACACTTGAGCCTATATTTCACTCTAAGCCAACCATGAAACTCTACAGATGCTAATTTTGCCCTTTGCTAATGGAACAGGTAATCCCGAGTGCACATGGTTATGTGCTTTCTAAACGGATTCCCCTGGGCCTGGGTTTGTTTCACAAGATACCGGGTTAGATAGGAAGACTGTGTATCACTGTCAAATCATTCAGTCTGTTGTTGAGTTGTGGTTAGATTTACAAGAGTGTTGAAAGTAGCTCATTACAAGCTGGATGTTGGTGGGCGAATAAACTATCATGGAGCTCAGATGTCACCTGCCGGACACAATGAGAACTGCAGGCTTTCTCCTTTTGGCCATTTTATTGATGGGGTTAAAGAGGACACAGGTAACAATAGGGAGAAAAAGACGGGACACACTTATCTGCATTGTTACCTTGCATTTGCATTACAAAGGATTGACTGTTCATAACATGTTTTGTTTTTAAATGTTCCCCGATTTGGATTTGGCATTGAAACCTGAGTATATGGGTCAGGTCGCTGTTGTTATTTAAAGGTCTTTGTATTAAAAGCTGTGTAAATACATTAGTAATGTATTTTTACTGTTTATGCTCACAGTTGTTGGCTTTTACTTTTTACAAAGACAAATAATGTCCCGCACCCATACGGTGGGCCTTTATGCTCTTTTTGCCCTTAGAGTATAGAACTCATTTATATTCTGTTACCCACTCAGCCCATTTTCCACTCTATTTCTTCTCCCTGCTCTTCTTCGTCTCTCACACCCCTGGCCAGCACAGCAGCTGTGGGGCAGATGTGAAAACGGTTGCATATGAGAACAGGTTTGGCATTTATTCCCCCCACCAAAACCACAGTATAGTGCTTCGTCAATCCAAAAACCTTTAGTTTCCCCAATCATGCTGGTTTTCGGTTTACTTACAGATGATTCTGGATCGCTGAGACGTCTGTTGGTGGAATTATTTGGGCTGAAGGAAGCTGACAGCCACCCATGTGTTGTTTGGGCTTGGCTGGGCGATCAACAACATGAATGTTTATAAATGGGGCATTTTGGAGAGTTAGATTTCCATAAGAAGCAGAAGTAAGGTTGCAAAATCTGGTGTTTACATGGAGTGGCCATGTTACAGCCGTCTACTGTAGACATCTAGTTTAGATACGCCTGCTGGGGAATCAACCGCTAATGTGTGTGAATGTAGTTTGAGCGTGCTGAATTCATGAGCGGGTTTCATTAGACTTTTACATTACTAAATTATATAAAATCCTTAAACATGAGACTCTTAGCCTGCATTATATAATAATAATGAACCTTTAATACAAAAAAAGAAAAGAAAGTATTTGTTTTTATTCTGTTTTAGCATATTTTTTACATTTATGTCAAGTTTCTACATCTATATTGAAAATATGAAACTGCAATAACACAAAATACACTATACAAAATATTCTAGATACAATCAAAAACCATTTCTTATGCGGTAAATATTTATTATTTTATATATATTTGAACCTAAAATCAGGTTTTTAAAAAAAGTACTTATTACTTATTAACATTATATACTTTTAAAGAATATATTTAGTATGTTTAACTGAATATAATGATTTCAGACATGTAATGTGTTGAAATAAATGAAAATGTATCATTTATATATGTTAATGTCTTAGTTGAACTATAAAGAGGTGACCGACTTAACTCAACCAACTTAAATAAATCTTAAGTACATCTTTGTTTGTAATTTCATACTTCATTGATTGTACAAGAGATTGTTAAAACAATGATTTCAAATGTACTTGAAATCATTTTATTTTACACAGTAAAACATGTTTATTTGAAATTATTACCATATTAATGTTTTAAAAGGTGTACTTCGTGGTGTTAAACACAGTCAGAAAAGTGTACACTCATTGTCACGTACGGTGATACAAGAAACACAGGAGAGATCCAAATGCAGGTGCGAGGTTTATTTGAGGGGCAATCCAAAAGAGTAAACAGTCCAGGCAGGGTCAAAAAACAGAAATTCCAAAAACATAAAAACAAACAAAAACACACGGGAAGAGCAGACTCTGGAAAGTAACATTCATACGACAAGGACTCCGTGACAAAGACTCAAACAGACCGGGTACAAATACACAGAAGGATAATGGGGAAACTGGAGACAGGTGGGGAACAATCAATTAACTAAAACAAGGAGGAAGGTGACCAAATAAGGGAACAGGAAGTGATAAGATGACAGACACCGTGGGAACGGAGGACACCCAGGGAACACAACCCAGACACTGTGACACTCGTAAAGTACTCTTAAGTGGCCTTTTATTTTATTAATATGATATTATCTGCAGGTCTGCTTTTGTTTGTTATTTAGCAATATAAGATTAAGGTACACTTCAAGTGCACTTCGAGTACAGTTGCACACACATCTTTTTAACTAATTACAGTCATTAAGTCAATGTTAATAGCGATGCCTCAGCACTGCTAATAACTCATAAGTATCAATGTGTTGTGTAGGTGTACATGTGAACAGTCTAAAACAAGCACATACCTTACTGTCAGTGAAAATGAACAGGGTACGGCATCGGACGCACAAGTTCCTCCATCATTATACAGACAACAACATGCTGATGTGTCCCCTTCACTCAGTGAAATGAATGGACAATATAGTGCCAGGCAGAAAACTGTAATTAGTCTTTGATCAAAGTGTCTGTTACCCAATACGAAGAGACACTGCAAGGGGGCAGTGTGTCTCTTCCCATTCTTTGACACAGTTGAGAATGAATGGGGCCAGTTGATGCTGGGGTCATGGCCCTGGCCCCGTTGTGCAACATATAGTCTCTTTATAAATAAGAAAAGATGTCCGTTTGAATCCACTCTCATGAACTGTATTTCCTGGAATAAAGACTAGTGTATTTGTTTCTTTTCTTGTTCAAAGCTGGGGGAGGAGGGCTGTGGGATGACGGGGGTCCTTTTATTTCGTTTGAGTCAAAGTAGGAAGTAGCATTCAAGAATAAATACTGTTGACTACAAAAGAAAAAAAGACTGAGAGCGAGGTTTTTTTTTAAGGCTGGTCACAGCTGACAAAAGAAAAGACACAAGAGACAGGACAGAGAGACTGTTTTTGATTCTCAGTAAACATATCAGTCCGTTCATACTTCTTTTCCTTTCCATGCCAAACATCCTCCTTATATAAATAGACTACAGGGTATACTTTAATTTCAGCTCAGTTAAACATTTAATATACTTTTGTAATCGTTTTTAGGAGAAAAATACAATTGATTTCTGTACCAAAGGCATGCATGCATATAAATGGCAACAAAGGAGGGTTTGATGGTACACTGAGAGTAAATGGACAAAAAGCAGAGCCACAAACAAGACACAACTATCACGTTTTTCCGTTTGGGTATCGTTGCTCCCCGTGGTAAATAACAGACTTGGTTATAAATAAAAGAATGAAACACAGCTGGTTTGGCCTAAGTCATTCATGCAAGATACACGGCAGAGGGAAGAAAGGTATTTAAATGGATTTATTTGGTAATGAAAATATGATCAGGTTTCATACCATTATAGAACCTTTCTCCCAAAAACGAATCATTTAAAATTGAAGTTGGCAGAATCTGACACAAATGTGTTCTCAATTTTGCTTGCTCGTTATTTTTTTTTATCTATGAATGGTGGTACTTCACACACAAACAACACACAGTCATTTTTAATCAATAACTTATAATATATATAAAATACTTTGAATTATTTCTGACAACATGCCCTGACGTGATTTTGACACCTCTTTACTGAAGTATAGGTGTCTTCCTCTAATAACAATGAAACATGCAAACATATATAAGACAAAATAATAAATGATTATAAGATAAATAAATGTGACAAACGGTTAAGTGGAATGTGAATATGAGAAAATAATATTAAGGATACATTTGTAATATAATGACAAAATATCCAGAAAGTTTTTATTTTATTATTATTATTATTATTATTATTGTGGTATTGTAATTTTAGGGAAGTAAAAACAGTCTACTGATGAAACTGAAGTGTGGGACACAGGTGCAAACAATCAGCAGTAATAAAGAAGAAACACAGGAAACAGGAACAGAGTAAATCTTCAAGCTAAAAGTCAAAAAATCAAACAAAAGCCCGAAGCTACAGAATACATTACTTTTAGTTTTAGTTTTTTAGCCCAAAGATCTAAAAGAGGAAGGCAAGGATGTCACTGAGTACATTTTATTTCTATTATAATTACAGTTCCATTAAATATCCTATCCTGTGGTTTATGCTTTTACCTCACAAGTTCACTTTAAGTGTATTTTGGGAAATATTGGGTTCATATTCTTTTAAGTAGGCCTTTTTGTTTCCACACAGGACATGCAACACAGGACAATCCTACTGTTTTTGTCTGCCTTTCTCTCTCTCTCTTTCTCTCTTTACAAGTCATGAACATAAAGTCTACCATGTCATCTCAACACTATTTTAAATTATGTATTGTGTTTGATAATATTGTGTGGTCAAAATGACATAATATTTTTGCATAATCTTACAAAATTACAGCACAACACACAACCGACAGACAGCTCCTTGACAACATTAGCTCCACATGGTGGATGTTTTTGGTAATACACCAGCGTAATATTAAGATTAATTTATAAAATGATAAAAAGACTGAGCGTCTTGTCTTCCCGGCCACTCCAACTCTACAGTATGACTTCACCATCCAGTTAGGTTCATTAACAATTACTGTACCTCATCAAGTTCGGACAGAAATCTTGGTTTAATCTTTGAAGACCAGCTGACTTTCAAAGACCACACTGCAAAAACTGCTAGATCTTGCAGGTTTGCATCGCACAACATCAGAAAGATCAGGCCATTCCTAACGGAGCATGCTGCACAACTTCTTGTTGATGCATGATGAGCTTATTTGAACGAGTATGATGAACACTTCCTGTGTCTGTTTGCCTCTTTAAGAGGAATCGATTGATGTACAGTAGTCAACATTTAAAGTGGATCAAAAAAGTTCATTAAAGTCGTCTTAAAATTAAAGTAAACTCTTGTCTTAAGACAATTTTGATTAACTTTTTTGATCACGTCAAATGTCGACTACTGTATTCCCCAATTGTAAGATTAAAGCATCTGAATGAAGAAATGTGAATATAAATGTAGATTAAACAGATTAAACACATTTTTTTTTATTTAACAGCAGAGGGCAGCATATGATGAAAATGTTGCTTTACAGTGACTGAACCTCTGGAGTCCCTCTAGTGACACACACAAGTGCTCTGTATCAAAACCACGCTTTCTTTGGTGTTTCACAGTGTGTTTGGTCTTATCCTTGATGCAGAATTACATCAGTCAGGCCAAGCATTAGTCAAAAAAGCTACACACACAACACACCCTCATAATGTTGTGTCATATCACACTTCCTTCCAATTCTTTCCTTTTTTCTTTAAGGTATTGTTGTTTTTGAATTATTTCTTCAAAGTACAATTGGTCACTTAAATAGGATTTAACAAGCCATAAAGCTACTCAAAAGTGACAGTAATAAAAAACAGCCGCCAGAAGAATCCACTCTGAGAAATTGCTTAAGGGCCACGTTTCTCATGCTATAGTCTCTCAACAAGCAAAGTGTTCCTGCCACATTTACACATTTATGAGGTTGACTGAACTGTTACACACGCACACAGGCCAGACTTGTTTTTTTAGCCCTTCTGCACTGTAAAATGCGCAGATTTGTGTCTCCTCCCCCAGAGTTTATTCCATCTGTGTATGTCTGCTAAAGCCATCACTGCTACCCCCATCCATCCAAATACACCAGCGCTGTCTCTCACTCAATGATTTGCCTTCAGTACCTCTGACTGACTCTGTGGGGGTCATCCCTTACATTTTTTGGTGAAAAATTGTAGGTCTTATAACTGTATAATTAAAAAAGTCAATGATAGATGCAATGATACAGAGACTATGAGGAAAGAAAGGAAGAAAGAAGGAAAAAAAGGAAGAAAGGAATAAAGAAAGAAAGAAAAAGAAAGAAAGAAAAGAAAGAAAGAAAGCTTGTGCTTTTTTTGTTGTTGTTACCAATTGGTCAGATGTGATGCAAAGTTTGGGGTAAATAGGTTGAAGAAAAACAGTAAGTTTTTTTGTTTTGTTTGTTTGTTTAGAAATTGTTTGGAAAGTGTTTCATTTGTCAAGTGCACATTAAATTAATCAAAAGTAACATTCATATTTTCTTATTCTTAATATAAAATTACTTTATAAAATATATTAAAACAAAAAAAAAACTGTTACTTCAAATTCTAACATTACTATTTTACTGTATTTTTGACCAATTAAATGTAGCTTTTGTAAGCATAGTAAGCACTATTTTTATATTTACAATAAAATATGATAAAACAATAAAGTAAAATAAAATAATAAAAATGATCACTTTCTTCAATTCCACATTGCTATTGTTATCTTTTTGCATACGCTGGACATCTTCTGTTGAATTTATTCACAGGTACTTTTCTGTAATTTGACATAATTAGCATGAAAAAGAGCGTACTTTCAAAAAACTCAAAATACTTTGGAACCTATAAAACTTCAAATAAGGATAAAATAAAACTAAAATAAGTCAAATAAATGAATTAAAAATCATAAGAACAACATTTCATATATTTATACATACCCTTTATATTTTAGAAAATATAGTCTTTGCATTCATAAAGTTTGAAAACCTGGCCATCTCAGTCATGACAGTAACACTGAATCAATATTCTCCCCACTATGCAAACTGCCCACATACCTAATGAAGCATTATTTTTAGAGGCATAAGCCAAGAGTGAATCAAACTATCATAAAATGACAGGAGTGATAAAATGGTCAAAGTCATCTGTGATTCAATCAGTCAGATTTTCAGATATCACAAATATTACATATGAAACACATAATATGCCTGACAAGAGCAAAGCTATAGGAGAAAGAGTACTGGACAAGGAGGTCATGTCTTTTGAATTTGTATGATGTGAATTGTAAATAAAGATATGATTTAAAAAAAAAAAAAGAAAAGAAAAAAACAAGTATGCATGAAGGTCAGCTTATTATAAGTTTATTTGCAAAAACTGATAACTCAGTTTTTATTTATTTTCATGAATCATTTTTTAGCTATTATTTAATCAAAACAACCCAGCTGCAGTTTGATTGATATGAATTGGAATGCAAGTTAATAATAATAAAAATTAAAAAAAAATAATTTTGTAAATAAATAAATTCTACAGTATTCACAAATGAGATCATACAAACTGAATTGCATGAGATTGTGCTGAGAACCTCTGAGAAACATCTTTTTTTGTTTTTCTCTGTTTTCCATGTCTGAAAGCCAAATGTTGAGGTGTTGAGTGTGAGGTCCTGTGGGACTTTACAGTATTGCAACAAATCTGTGATTTCTCTCTCTCTCTCTCTCTCTCTCTCTCTCTCTCTCTTTCCATCTACAGTCTTGAAAACAGGTGGAGGACTGGATGAGAGAGACTGTGAATCTGTGTGGACTTCACACTTCCTTGCTAGCATACACATTCAAACACAGTTTTTCCTCTTTTTCATTTCCAGACTTAAAACCTAAAAGAAAAGAAAAAGGCAATTTTTGCTGTTGGTATGAACAGGCTTTTTTAGCCAATGTACTATTTTAAAATAATGATAGCGCAATTTTAAAATGATTTCAATGATTTCTAATTGCAGCAAAGCACCCCCGAACACTGTGTGTGTGTGTGTGTGTGTGTGTGTGTGTGTGTGTAATGTGTGTGTGTGTGTGTGTGTGTGTGTGTGTGTGTGTGTGTGTGTGTCAGACATTGTGCCTTAAAATGCCTTATACACACAAACACAAGTAAAAACAGCAATATTGTGAAATATTATTACAATATAAGATAACAGTTGTCTATTGTAATATGCTGCAAAGTGTAATTTATTCCTGTGATGGCAAAGCTAAATTTTCAATACTCCAGTCTTCAGTGTCACATGATCCTTTACAAATCATTCTAATACAGTATGCTTATATTTTACTTCATAATATGCTGAAATCCTCAATATGTAATATTTTTGATCAAATAAATACAGCTTTGATGGGTGAGACTTAAAAACTACATAAAAACTACATAAAAAATCATAATAATCGCAAACTTTTCAATAGTATTACACACACACACACACACACACACACACACACACACACACTAGGTGGTGTCAGGTAATTTGGTGCCTAATAATTTTAGATTCATAACCATACATTTCATTAACTGATGTACTGTTAATATATACTAAGCACCAAGCACTATAATAATAATAGGTGGTAAAAAAAAAAAAGGCACATGATTAAAGTTCATACCCGCAACCAGCATAACTGTGATAATATTTTACTATGCGCGTACATAAAATGTCATAAATAACCTTATATGGTAATTCATATAAGTTTGCAATAAATTGACGTGTTGTACTGTCAATGTAAAATAGATAAATTAAAGATAATTTGAAGATAAACACATTTTGTTTTACTCTAGCATTTTCCATTCTCTTTCTGTTAAAATGCTGAAATTTTTTTTACAGCATGTTTGGGGGTTGCTTTGGCTTAGACACCTTCAGTCAGTCAGAGAGACACTAATCCACAAGATTTAGGAGAGCATTCGAGCTGAGCTCTGTGTGTGTATGCTATAATTTTCAAGAGAGTCAGAGCTTAGGGAGATATTTAGATATTCAAACATAAGACACACGCACACACACACACACACACACACACACATAGAGAGGGAGGCCTACAGAGACATGGATACAATCAGAGCTCAGTAAAATACAGTGGAAGGTTCAGAAATAAGGGGCTTGTGAGAATGTGATAAACAGCCATCAGTTCTGCAGTCTGTGATTTGAGGACAAGTGTCTGGCCACATGTCCATGGACTCTATCCAGATAATATGGACCTGCACTGATCCTTTTATTATCCAGCATCAATCCCAGCAGGCAAGGCATACACATAGTTTTAAGACAATACATCTTAAACAAATGTTCAGTTAAGCCAATGTGCTGTTATCGGATTTTATACTGTATATTGTGAGTCTATTATTCAATTCTAAACAACGTGTTGCATCTGAAAGAATTTTTGCCAGACTTTCCCTCGCAGTTTGACATACAGTCTTACAATGTTTGTTTTTCCTGCACTATTTGTGCTATGAACATGAATGGTAGGTGGCTTGTTGATGATCATACCAATGTCTACAGTCATACAGATAAAAAACATGATCATTTTTGATAACAGAACCAACCCCCCACCCCACCCCGAAAAATTCAAATAGAAACACTAATTTAATAATTAGAATATAATAATTTTGTTATTAAATTAAACACATATTAATTACAAAAAATGTATTAGCCTTAAAATGTTGTATTTTATACAATACATATTTAATAACTTTTGATAAACACGGATTGACAGTGATAACATTAAACAATTTCAATTTGTGGTTTACCTATAGAACTCCGACAAATTCAACATAAAACCTCAATAAAGTCAAACTAGAAAACTGAAATCTGAAAACTAAACTACTTAACTAACTAAAAATGCAAGTTAAAATAAGAAAAGTAAAATAAACAGGAATAAAATCGAATTAAAATTCAAAACTTAGCAGATCAGACTTGATAAATCATGTATGTAGGAATATAACAGAATATGCATTCTTTTGATTGTAAGAAACCACCCAGCAATACCATAGCATTAATATATTACTGTTGTTTTAATAAAAATTGACTATTGGATCTTAACACATCCCATGCCATGTAAAATCCATTTTGTTTCCGAATAAAATATTTGATTGTTTAGAAACTAGAAATGTGACTTGGCAACTGTAGCTGACCTTCACCTGCTGTACTCACGTTCAGAGAAAGTCAACCAGAGCTAGTCAAGAGGAGAAAATTGATAACAAGGAATACATATTGTGATTTAGCCAATGGAATCACAAGTGAATGTATCACCTTTGATGCTAATGGCAATCCTCAGATTCTTTGGGCCTGGGCTGCTGCTACATGCTGTTGCTGTTAAACATGGTTTACACTAGTTTCTCCATTTAAAAAAAAGGAGTTTCCATCACGATCCACTCCCACTGAGGTTCCAGAGAGGCTGGCCAAAAGGCAATAAAATCCTCGCCGGACAGCAGAGAGGGAGTGGAAGACACAGAAACAAGTTATGGAAAGAGAATAAGTGAATTCCAAATGGCATTTTTGCTCCTTTGAAGGTCACAGCAAGAAGGAGACACTGTCCAAAGTGCCACTGGAATTAGAAGTGAGGCCTTTAGCCACTGTTGTAGTCAGAACCAGTTTATATATTTAAGACTGACACCAGAAGAGGGTCCAGTTCAAATTCCAGACATTTGGTCAGGTCTTCGGGTCTAAACTTCAAGTCAGAGTCTAAGATGTTCTTGGTCTTGTTCTGGGTCTGAGTCCAAGATCATATTTTTATGGTATTGGTTTTGGTCCTCAAGTTCAAATCCATGACTACATTTTCACTATACTGGTTTTGGGCCTGGAGACAGAGTCTAACACCCTATTTTCAAGGTCTTGGATCTCATGTGCAAGTCCAAGACCATATTTTTGTGGTGTTGGTTTTGCTCCTTAAGTTCATGTTTTCATGGTCTTGGTCTTTGAGTCCAAATCTAAGACTATATTCTATCGTTCTGGTCTTGGTCCTTGAGAGAGATTCCAAGACCATGTTTTCATTGTCTTAGTCCTTAAGTCTTAGACCATATTTTTCATGAATTTGGTCTTGGTGCTCGAGACAGAGCCCAAGATCATACTTACATGGTTTTGGTCTTGGTCCTCAAGACCATGTCCAAGAACCTAATTTTCATGGTGCTGTTCCTTGAATTTGAGTCAGTGACCATATTTTCTATGGTCTTGGTTCTCGAGAGCATATTTTCATATCTTGGTCTTCGAGACAGGGTCCAAGATTGTATTTTCATGGTCTTGGTCCTTGAGTTCAAGTCTAAGATCATAATTTCATGGTTCTGGTCTTGGTCTTCAAGACCAAGTCCAAGAATCTAATTTTCATGCTGCTGTTCCTTGATTTAGAGTCAGTGACCATATTTTCTATGGTCTTGGTGTTCGAGTCTAAATCTAAGACCATATTTACATGGTCGTGGTCAGTCCTGGGTTTGATGGTCTTGGTCTTTTGACTCAGACTCAACCCTGTTGTTTTTTTCTAATTCACTATGAAAAATAAGTTAATTTATTTGAGATATGCACTCAGGAACTCTGTGGAAGATATTCCTTACATACAATATTTACATATTTATAGTTGTTTGATCACACCAAGAAAAGTACATTTCAGTTAGATTGTTAGATGAAAAAGTTTTATTTGCAACATTTTTACAGCTATAAGCATGCATGAATGTTACTGTTAGGTATTCAAAGGATTACATATGAGATGCCCTGCATCACTTCAAGAGCTTTCCAGAGTAAGTAGGGCCTAGTCATGCTCACTTTCGAATGGAATTCAGTCTGTGTGGTTTTTAAAGTTACTGTGCAAGGTGATGACAGTGGAAATGTGAGTAGAGGGTATGTCAGTCCACTACTGCATCTGCTTGTGTTTAACAGAATCACTTTAACTTAAAAATACATAACCTACACGTGAACAGACTGACATTTGTGCTCACACAAATATTTTCACTCCAGAAAACTTTATTTAATTTTTTTTTTCTCTTTTTCCAGGTAGTCCGCAGTCAAGTGAATCATTACATGCTGAGTTGTCATGGTTTGTTTTGACTGAGGGCAGTGGAGCTCTCTCTCTCTCTCTCTCTCTCTCTCTCTCTCTCTCTCTCTCGCTCTCTCTCTCTCTTCCACATTTGTTTTAAGGAATGTTCCAGGTTTAAAGTATATGAGAAAAGTCCATAAAAATATGTTCCAATGTACTGTGTTTTTATGAAGGAATTGTATTGATTGTATTGATTTCAGTAAATTTAATGGAACATTTTACTAGTAATCTTCTGCCAGGACATTATCTGCTTTTCAATATATATTAATTATATTAACATATTTAGGTTTTTATATATGTGCATGGTGTTACATTCATTCTATGCAGAAAATTACACTATATAGGCTATATTTTTTATGATGGTTCATGAGACTGTGTGAATTTCCTCTTGGAGGTCACTAAAGTTATAATTTATGCATTTGTTTTTGTGTATGTTTATACATCTCTGTGCATCAAATGCATGCAGATGTAACATGCATTGCTATTAACACTCACTGTGAAATGTTGCAATAATTTACAGAGACAATAAAATATTAAATGTGCAAGAATGACTTCAGTTCTCCATCGGCTGCAGCGGTTCATGACAGAGCAGTCACGTTTTTGTACTGCACACAACAGGGTGCGGTTAACAATTACCTCAACATTACATGCTTTACACACACACTGGAGGCATGGAGAAAGAGATTGGGACAGAGAGAGAGAAAGATGTGGCTTGCCTGTCCTCTTATTTTAATCCAAACATCTGCAGCAGGCCCCAAAGTTAAATTTTGGACTTTATATACTGTGTTGCTCTGTAAAACCACAGAAAATAATCCACAAAATAACCATAACCCATAATGCTGGAAATGTAATAAAGCTGATAATGGCATTACATGCAGCTGCACTGTAGGTGAGACCATATGATGTCTTATGAGAAAAACAGTGAAAAAACAGTGTTCAGCATATCAGGATACACAGTCTTTTGACTGGCAAATGAAAGATAAAATCCTGAATCCAGAGTTCCTGCATAGCATAATATTTTTTTCCATGAAGGTTAAAATTTTGATTGAGCACATTGATTGCACATTGACTGGACTGCATGCTGCAAAAAAGTTTCTGCTACATGAATAGAATTTCTAACTTGTTTTGGGAGCTAAAGCTCAAGAGGTAGATTTTCTTTTCTTTCTTTCTTTTTTTTTTTTTTTGTTTTATAAAGGAAGCCAATTAAAGCATGCAGACTCTCCTCACAAACTTCATAATTGCACTCCTACAAACATTTTATTGGCCTGTAATGATTCGTTATAACTGCAAACGTTCACACTATACTTAAGCAGCATGAACATTTCGGCTGGCACTACTTGGCAAGGATTTTCAATTATTTCGTATATCAGGACTTTAACGCAGATATTATGCTATACAGTCTCTGTAATCTCTGTTCCTTAACCATCACTTTTGAGAACTGATGTCTTTTTTTGTTGTTGTTGTAATTATTGAAATAAAAATTAGGAATTAAATGATAATTTTAATTATTTGGAAGTAAAGTAGTTGCCATACTTCACTTTTAAATTGATAGAATGTTTTTTTTTTTTTTTTTTTTTTTTCTTTCCTTTTTTTTTCATGAGAATAGGATATTTTTTGTTTTACAGCATTGATAGTTTGCAACACAGTGTAATGTTACTAGTTTTAATTTTCAATTTCTTAATTTTTATTTTTATTTCAGGGTGACAATTTCTTTGTGAGATTCCTCCTCAAAGTTCCATCCAAAATCTTTTCACCCAAATTACACAGGAGTGAGTCAGAAAACTTTGAACACTTCAGAGTGGGACAGTAGTGGACCCTGATGCAATTTCCTGTGTGTTCAGGGCATACACACCGACACGCACAGAGTAGTGATTCGGTAAATAGAATCGGTTCTTTTGAACAATTTATTTAAATGAACCAGAAAAAAAATGATTCAGTGGTTCTTTTACGTCATCACGTTGTGCCTAACATTCCGCCTTGGCACATTACAGGCATATACAGTACATATATAACACGCATTGTTTTTACTTTTAACTTTAATACCTGCCATGTGTCCCAGTTCAGTTTGTTGTGAGTCATGATTCATAAAAAACATCAAGTAAACAGACTACGTTTTATTTGTATGTCCATTTGCATTCCTGTTATTAGTACAAAGTAGATTACTTTTAACTCAATCAGTCATATATTAGAATCTTTTCTAATGTTGTCACTGTCCGCTTCGGTTTTCGTCTCATTGGTAGCAAACGATTCATTTTAAAGATTCGATTCAATAGATAGATTCGTTCGCGAATCGGACATGGCTAACCGAAAGGGGGTTTGGTTCCAGCCGTAATCTGACCCAAGCACTCGGCTCTTTAAAGGAATAAAGGATGAATTTACTGAATGGAGATCCGCTGCAACGTCTGCTGAGTTTAGAACAGGACTGAGAGCTCTAAAAGACGGAGAATTAAAGTTTTGGAGGAGCCACTTTTGAGAGCGTTTGTGAAGTTTGGAGGCGTCGCACAGCGATGTGATGTGATGTGATCTACCGGCTCTGAAAACATTAAAGTGAAAATCTCGGGCGGTCAAGAGAAGGGCAGTCACAAGGTATGATCATGGGTAGGCTGCATAGGACACGAGGATACTATGGTTTGGCTCGTGGCATGTGTCATCATGTTTAATGTCTTCATGATTCACATATGTCAAACTGCAGTGTTAGTTGGGATGTTCAGGGGGTCCATATAAGTTAATGTTGACATTTTCCAGTCTGATACACCTGTGCGTTGTGCCCATTTTTGGACAAAAGTAATTCCAGCAGTGCCTACACGTCCTATCTCTGTTTCTAGGAGTAGGTTAATCAGTGCATTAAAAAGTTCTGGGCTTCTGTATGTTAAATAAATAGTAATGGAAGAGCAATGATGCAGTCTGCAACCAGCCTCTGGTCGCTCGTGCTGTTAACAGTTGATAAAACACTCTATGAAGTATTTCTTGAGAGTGTCTATGCATGTTTCGTTCCCAGTACATTTGTGCTCACGTGGAGTTTTTGGTTATAATGAATGAGTTTTATCACAGTTTGACCTCATACACACAGGGCTGCACAATAAAGTCACGAGTAAATGCTTATAGTAGTTTAATAAACCCTAAATATTCTCTTCTCTCTCTTAGATATTTATACATTATTACAGTGCTTGCAAAGTAGCACTGTTGATATTATTAAAAAATGCTTCTTCTTAATTTAACATGACTCTATCTAGTATATTCAATCACTTGAATGCACTTCTTTTATGGTGTACATGTTTTCAGTTTTTAAATTATTATAAAAAAAAAAAAATTCTGTATGGCCTTAAGTTTTAAAAAAAATGTCTAGCTGGTATAACTTGCTAAGGAAGAAAGCCAAAGTGCTTATTATTTCTTGAAATATAAGTAATAGATAGATAGATCGATAGATAGATAGATAGATAGATAGATAGATAGATATATCTATATATATATATATATATATATATATATATATATATATATATATATATATAGAGAGAGAGAGAGAGAGATAGATCAAATTTGTTTTCTATAAAATCAGTGTGGTATTATCAATTATTAAATTATCATAAAATATTAAATATTTGGACCTTTTTAATAATATGATAATAATCTTATTTCAGGTGATCAGTTGTTAAATGGTAGAATATCAAGAAAATAATGATGTTCAGGATTCTTAAGGAATATAATAATATTACAACTGTTATATTTGTAAAAACATTTTATTACCTTGAAATGTATATTACATTCTACTATTATTACTTTCATTATTTGTTAACTGTGTTATAAATTACTAAAAATTGTTATTACTTTTTACTTGATAGTTATACTACATGCCACTGAATCAACATTTGTTTAAAAAATGGTGTTTATAAAAGTTTTTTCAAAAATGTGTGAAACTGCATTTTCTTCTAGATTTTGAAATGTCTTCTGTTTTACGATCTAAGACTTCTTTATCTGTCATTGATCCTTTTATCTCTTAACTTCTAGCCCTCGCACTCACGCACAAGAAGTCACGTGCTGAGTGACACGACAACAAATGCCGTTTAATTTGTATAAAACCAAAGCATAAAACCTAAGCTTACCTAAAACTTCTATTGCTGTCTTGCAAGCACTGTTATTTTCTTCACCAAATAAAGTTTTCTCTTCATCCTGCATCAGTCAACACTTTCTGAGGGAGGCTGCGGTGTGTAGGTGATGTTTACACCTCAGCGTGGAGGAATGTCATAGGCTGCTCCAGCTGATAATGAGTGTGGCCAGTTTACAGAAGCCTGTTATTAGGCTGAATACAAAGCTTCCTGTAGACCAGAGAAGAAGTGTATTGGAGAGATGAGCTGCAGGAGATCTACAGCTGTTAGGAACTCTCTGTGATTCATGTAATCCAGTCTATTTATTCCACTAAGTGGGTGTTGTATTCCACAGCAGATGCTCTCACCCCAAATATGACATATCTGGAGGCTCAGGCTGTGGTGATGTGCTATATTCAGTGGCAGCGTTTGCTGTCATTGATGGCTGTAGACTAACTTGCATCTTATTTAGTTGTTTTATGGTCCAGTGGCATGGTTTACTAGCATAAACTGCTTTAAACTGGTTTATCTGGTCGTCTAGCTCTGCCAGATGCTGCTGGGTTCCTGGCCTTCCTGGCTGATTTAATAGTAAACCGAAACCTCTCTAAAACCACCAAAACAGGGTTTGAGACCAGACGATAGCATTGTAGCCTATTTATTTATTTCCCCCTCCAGAAACCTTGAGAGGAACCAATGTTTTATGACCTTCTCATGAGTTATAGTAATTAAAGCTTTACAGTACAATAGAGCTAGAAAGCATCAGTATGGTTTAAGGCTGGTTTATCTGGTCTTTAAGCCTGGCTAAGCTTGTTTTAAGCTGGTGTAACTGCCAGTTAATAAGCCAGCTGTTTTAAAAGTACTCAAAACCTCTCTAGAATCATCATAGCAGACTAGGAGACTACAGCATTTTATTATTTAATTTTTTTCCAACCAGAAACCTTGGAAGGCATGGCCAATCTGGTTTTAAACTGATCTGACTGGTACCCAAAACCTCTAAAATCATCAGAACAGGTTTGGAGACCAGACGATGGTGTTTTTTATTAATTTTTTTTACCAGAAAGCTTGGAAGGAATTAAGCTTCTCAGGTATTCTAATGAGTTGCACCGATTAAAGCTTTTCAGGGAGTCAGAAAGAATGGTTTGAGATGGCTTAGGTAGTCTTCCAGCCTGGCCAAGCTAGTCTTAAGCTAGTGTAACTGGTCTCTTTGCCTGACCAGATGATTTAAAGTACTCAAAACTTCTCTAAAACCATTAAAACAGGCTTGGAGAGCATAAAGTGGCATTTCAATTCTGTTTTCACCAGAAACATTGGGAAGAATCAACCTTCTTATGAGTTGTACTTAATCTTTACAGAGCCAGCAGGCCTTAAGCTAGTTTAACTGGTCTCTTTGACTGACCAGTTGACTTAAGATTTCCCAAAACCACTTCTTGACCTCATCAAAACAGGATATTTTTTTCTCCAACAGAAACTTTGGAGGAACCAAACTTCTCAGACCTTCTCAAAAGGTTAAAACTGTACAGAGAAGTAGAATGACTCAGAAAGCATCTGCAAGGAGGAATGAATCCTATTTAGCTGTTTTCTGTCGAACAGCTACTTTGAGTTAGTCAAACAGACATTCAGACCTCCAAAGCTGATGTTATGGGTGGCCATAAATTGTTGCACAGACACCAAATGGAAACTTTGTGGCAGGCTGGAACAAAAGATGTCAGGCTAGCTTAAGTTGCATGTGGTGGCCTTTCTTTTGAGATATATAGTCCGTGCAAGAGCAAAGAGTTGGAAAGCTCACTGACTGCTCGCTCCAACCTGTAATAGCTACTTTAACTATTCATTCCGACGATCACACACGCAGACATGATATCATATAGCACCGCACATCATTTTTATTTGAAGATAAATGCAGCAGTAATAGGACTCAGAAGTCATTGATTGGCTTTAAATTGAGTTGATTGTAATAGCAGAAACACACTTGCGCGTGTGCACACATACACCACAAGCTGACCCAGACATACTTTTTTTTCCTGCTGATTTGAGTAATTCGGATGGGATGCCAAAGTCTTGGAAAACCAGTTTGGTCTTGACAGAGACAATCCAGAAAAACAACAAGGGGATTTCACACGACTGTTGCGATGATATCATTTAATCACCTAATCGCTTACATCACCGCAGCTGCACGCTCAGCAGAGATCTAGGGTGTGTGTGCGTGTGGGTACATAAAATAGAGTTTCAAAATGATATTCATTTTATTGGAATAACAGAAGAGGTTCTGTTTTATTGAATGATGCACCAGAGAATTGTCCTGGTTTCCCACTGGCCTTTCATGACCTTCACACACATTGCTGTTTTTTAATTTCACATAGCCTTTTTCATTGGTTTATAAGATTTAGTCTTTCCCCCGCTACACTGTTTAACAGAGATCATATTCTCTACGTGTCATTTATAAAAATATACTGAGTATAGCAAATAACAGACTTTTTGGGCATTAAAAGCTATAGTTTGGTGTGAATTTCTGGCTTTTTTATTTGATGTCATGCATTCGCTGATATTTATAGGCCTGTTTTGTTTGAGATTTATGGGAGCTTTCATGGTGGCTTGATCTTTTGAGTAGGCGATAAGTCTGTGCAAAATTGAATTAATTAATTAAATATAATGATAAAAAATATTTGTATATATATATATATATATATATATATATATATATATATAATCAATCAATAATAGAAAAAATAATCATTCAGTCTTAAAATATTTGTTTTGGTTGTGAAATGGATTAAATTTGACCAAACTTCCATTAAAAAAAAAAAAACGTACTAAAACATAAAAGTAACGCATTTACTCACTAAATAAAAATAAGTAATAAATGATATTTTGATCTATACTATACTTTGATCTATCATACTTTCATATATTCAGGATGTGACAATGATGGTGAAACTTTAAATATATTGTGATAGTTATTGTTATATTAACTGAATTGTTTTAATTTTACATTATTGTGAATATGTTGGGAGTATTTGATAAAATGGTGCGACCAGCCATTCAAGGTGGAAAAAAGTATCCGTGACTCTGAAAGTATAGTTAGAGAAAAGTGCATCTTTATGGATTATGATTATAATGTTTTTTGTTTTCGATTTGTTTTATTTTATTAAGTAGTCATTTAAAGGTTTCTATAGATATAGTTGTCATGTCTGTGAGCAAGTTTTCACTGAATTTTTGTACTCCTTTTAAAGGCGACATGGCAGAAAGTGCAACGTTTTGTTGATATTGTGAGTGCACACAAATAAAAGATAGACCCTTTACAGTTACGAATGATTACTCTTACCTCTATGAGCAAAAATGACGGTGTATCCACTGAAAAAATGCAAGTGATTGCACTGGCACCTCCAGGTACTGAAGCGTCTCCGCACAAACTATTGGATATAGCCTTATTTATCTGGGTCTAACGTTAAAAACTAAAACTTATATTTAACAGACAAAAAATGTTCCAAACGTTTTTTCAAATTAACTTAATAAAAAAAGAAACCAAATATGATCACTTTGCTATTACATACAACACGGAACTATTTTAATAGCTGAAATAGTGGTATAAGCTGTTTAACTGTACCAATAATAGAACATCCCTTCATTCAGACACAGTGGAAGATCTGATAAGAATCAGTGTAGAGGGGCCAAGTCTGGAAGATTTTGAAGCTAGAGAGAGTGTGGCCAGCTGGTTTAGCCAAGGCCATAGGTCAAGAAGGCCAAACTACAGGAGTTGGCCATCCGATGGGCATGTGACTGCAATGGAGGATAGTCCATAAGACATTGAGCCATGAAATGTTAGTGTAGAGTGCTTGAGTTTTGAATATGTCCAACTCAAGGCATATGGGGGAAGAGTGTAGTGAGTCTTTCTCTTCTCTTCCTCCCTTCCCCCCGTCAAACAAGGCAAGGGTGCACAATGCCTTGTTTCTCACAACATTAGCACGGAGGCTTCAGGGGCAAATGGATTATTTGCATGTTGCTGTCATATTTGGCAGTACAAGTCGACGTGGGCTGAGCTAGCAGAAACATTGGCTTAATTTGACCTCTCTTTCTGATGGCCATTCCTGCCTCTTCTAGTTTCCCAAACCTCAGGTTTTGACTTCAGTCAAGTCCGTACATAACTGGACAGAGAGTTATAGCATTTTGGTCAGCTAGTGGAATCTCTCTGTGCGCCGCTTCTGTAATTTGTCAGCAGGGCTGTAGTTACGACCATGCTAATTGTAGAGTGCAACATGGCGCAGTTGTGCCGCTCTGCAGTTTAAATGTCTGCCGCGCCGGAGACTTCTGGTGTCAGTCCGTCTCATTTACCATTTCACTTCCAACACCACAGCTAGCTTTCCTTTATTGTCTGTTACAAGGATCGTTATATTGTCCAGACGCTAACTGTTACGGCTTTGTCGTCTGTCAAAAACTGCTTTTTGTTGGGACGTGAAATTTTGAAATGTTTTCTTTTACTTTGTTGTCCACCATCCTGTAATGTGAGTTTTATTTTTCCCACCATCTGAATAGGGATGTTATATTTAGCCATTTTCTGACTTTGGGGTTAGTGCGTATTTATGACAGGCTACATTTAAACTCTACTAACAAGATGATCTACAGCTCGTACACCCCGGTGCTTTGATTAGATACACCACAGGACTCTGAGAGCCTTTGTCATAGCAGTTGTGCAGATCGTGCTAGGGTCAGTGGCATAAAAAATGTCTGTGATAAAAAAAAAAAAAAATGTATATATATATTTTAGAAACTTTAGTAAAACACAAATGGCAAGTTCTCAGAAATGTACTCTTTATATTATTGGTTATATATATATATATATATATATATATATATATAAAAAAAACAGTTAATGTTTGTCATGCAGTGTAACCATAAAATATAATAACAAATTTCAGACTTACTCATTATCTTATAATAATTAATATTTTTGTAAATAAATTAATAAATTAAAAAAAAATTATTATTTGTATAATAAAAAAAAATCATATATCACTATATTTTTGGGGAGTTGCACCACATGACATTTTGCAACCTGAACTAATCTTGCCTTGTCATAAAAAGGTCAGATTATCTGCTAATTTATAAGAATAAGACTTAGTGATACACCATCATCAGCCTCTCTATCATATAATTTTTCATTTGAGTTTTTTTTCTGCATGTTTTTGCATTTTGGGTGCTCCATGTGACTGTGATTTGGCAGCTATTAATGAGCAACAGCGATGGAATTTTGTTAAAATATTCTCCCAAATGCTTTCCCCCAAGAAATACAAGATCATGCTAAACAGGGTTGAAGAATTTTATTATTTAAATATATAAAATCATTTGTTGCATCAGACTGTTGTAAAGTCAACATTTTTCAAACAACAATAAAAGGGATTTTAAATCACATATATTTTAAAGTTGATCATCAAATTCTAATTGCATTTTCAATGTATTTTTGAGTAAATTAATAGATGGGGAAAAAAAATAACTAGCTTCACCCAACAGCTTCACAGATGTTACACATTTTTAAAATGTGCGCTACAAATGGTCGCCTGTCGGCTTTGTACAGGTAAAAATAATGAGTGCTTTCCACTATTCAAGAGCTTGACTCCTTTGAGCCTCCACATTCTTTATCCCTTTTTCAGGGGAAGAGAGAAAGACCCCCTCCCTCATATTGGTAATGGGACTGTCATGCAGAAAGACTCCATTGTGTGGGCCAGGATCCTGTTTCTCCATGGGCCTGTAATTAAGAAGGGATTGCTTGAGCAGGGATATTTAGGTGGCTGAATATAGGGTAGGGATTGCTTAGGCTGCTGGGTAAACTGTCTGCACATGCATAGCTGGACTTACCCACTCCCTACGGCCTTCACACGATATATGCATGTGTATATTAGTGTCTATAGTGCATATGTAGAGAGAGCGTGAAAAGGTAGCCTTTGTTAAACTGTGTCATTTCAATGAGCTCACAGCTCAAGTTTGCTTTTCAGTGGTTACCTAGGTGATCACTAAAAAGTGTGCTCATTTGAAGGGAGGGAAACAATAAAAGAGAGGTGAAAAGAAACCCCTGGCCCAGAGCGTTTACTGCCAGACCTGTGATGTCAACGGTGTGCTCTCATGTTATGGTAAATGTCAGTCTTAGATCACCAAGATTTTGTCCTCTTTTTCATTAGACTGTCTAATGGAATTAAACTCCAGTTGTTGACACACTGTAAACGCCAAAGCAAGGTTCCTGTCAGTTGCACTTTTAAGTAATGGTTCAAACAAGGGAATTATACAACTAAACAATTCACATTTGGTGTTACTGTGAACACATATTTTGTAATTGCAACTTAAATTCTCATATATTCTCTTTGTATCACAAAGTGTGACTTTAAATCTCAAAATATCTGTGAAATTTGAAATGTTGTAGTCTATTTCACAATATGACATTATATCTCAATTGTGACTATAGGCCTATTTCTTATAATTGCGATCTTATATCTAAATATTGTGGCTTAATTTCTCATAAATACAACTGATTATAAACTTGATCTCCCAGTCACTCTTTTTATTTTTTACTCTATGGCAGAAACACAGAAGCCCAATAGTGCACAACTAAATATCCCCAACACAACTCATAGGACTAATTTAATTGTGTTGTGCCAATTTCGCTGTGTTGTGGCTTGTTTCCGTTGTGTTGTCCTAATTGCATTGTGTTGTGACTTGTTTCTGTTGTTATGTGCAACTTGTTTTTGTCTTGTGGCTTGTTTCCTTTGTGTTGTGATGATTTTGTTGTGTTATGGCTTGATGTTTCTGTTGTGTTGTGCTAATTTTGTTGTGTTGTGGCTTATTTTGTTGTCTTGTGACATAATTGTTTCCGTTGTGTTGTGACTTGTTGCAGTTGTGTTGTGCTTATTTCATTGTGTTGCGGTTTGATTCCATGGTGTTTTGGAGATTTCGTTGTGTTGTACTTGTGCACTACTGGTCCACTGTAGAAATATGCAGATAATATCTACACAACTGTGCTATGATCCAGATCAAGGAAAATATGAAAATCAGGAATGTTAAAAATTAATATGTCAGTCCAGGAAATTAGGCTAATTATGCTAGTCATATTTTTTTGGCTATAAATTGCCATCCTTCAGAGCAAACTTTATAAAATGTGTTTTCAAATATCTATCCAATAATCAGGATTGACTTTAGAAGTCATACAAAGACGGCCAATTCATTGGCCAAAAGGTGTGGGAACTCTGTAAATGAAGAATTGGAAACAGAAAATATTAATTGTCTGTGGACAAGGCTGTCAGTAGATTTTAGAATTGATACAAGGACAATTATAAGCTAGTGTCAGTATTTTCAAAAATTGGCAATTAAATTTTTCTGGGCTGTACATTGGTCTCTACTATTAATACTTGGCTTTCAGTCTTTTTCTAGTTGCACTGTCCAATGGACAATCTAATTTCAGTATACAGTTAGTTTCATTTTTTTCTTCTCCTCTAAACCAGCCCGGATCCAAGGTCCCACTCCTCCTATGCAGTCTTCAAGGCAAACCTGTTAACCTTGTCCTCTATTTGCCTTGCATAAATGTAAAACTTAATTGTGTTCTCACTCCATCTGATAAATTTCCATCGCTGTTACCTGCAGGTTGGCAGACTGGCACACAGACACAGATGGCAGAGGTGATGGAGGGTATATCCACGGCAGCAGTGCCCAGTGGCAGTGTGGACTGGCAGAAGAGATGCATTGCTCTGGAGACGCAGCTCATGAGGTTTCGTCTACAAGCGGGAAACATCCGCCACCTACTTGCTGAGAGGGTAAATGAGGGGTGTTATGGGTAACACAGGGTCTACAATTTGCCCACTGCATTCCAGTCACACATATGATTAGTTTATTTTATGTACATTTTGCACAGCTTATGTATGCATAAATCCATCTAGCCAAAACAAATATTAATCCCCTTGAGTTAGACTGTAACAAAGCCATTTCTTTTGACAGTGAACACTTATCTTATGACTTGCACATAAAGTCTTCAGCCTTTCCCATCATCCTAACTCGCTAACAAGAAAGTTCAAGAAAATAATACTGCCTTTTTATTTTTTGAACTTTGTATTTTATAACTGGACATTTACAATGGTATTTTGAAGTACCTTGGTTGCACTGTGTAAATATCATGTTACTTGAACACTGTAATCTTTCAATACCATGATACATACAGTATATTGAAGTATTGTGGTTTTACAATCTGATAAATGACTGCTCTAAGGTATTTTTTTGTACTGGTGATATCAGCTGATTCTTATTCTCATTTATTGCTTCCTCAGTCACAGTGGAACAAGTTACTTAGTTTCTTCTCTGTTCTTTCTCTCCCTCCTCTTCTATGGTTTGGTCATGCTGCATTGACCTCAGCGTTTCGTCTTGCAAGAAAAGGTTAACTGTCAAACTTGGCAGGCGGCCTTGTAAGGAAAGTCAGGGGGAAACCACTGACTCGTGTGAATGCTTGAGTGGATATTCAGGTGTGTGTCAGTGTGTGCATTTCATAGACGAGGGAAGGAATTGTTTATAAATTACCAGATTACCAGAAGTAACTCTTTTTTGACATTTTCTGAAGAAACTGGTGTTGGTTGTTTGTGGCCTATTTGTTAGGGTGTTGTGGGTGGTTGCAGAACATTGCTACATGGCTGCTAAGGTGTTCTGAGTGTTTGCTATGCATGATGTTGCTTGAACACACTCCGTTAGTCTGGAGGTAACAAACCTAACTACTCTAGGGGTTGAAATAGCTTTTAAACATACTGTATAGGCATAGATACTATTCACAATAAGTGCAATATATGCTATTTACACTCAGTGAAAATACTTATAGATTCTGTTTACACTATGTAAAAATATGACTATTTTCTTTGCATTAAATGTAATTATCAATGAAGATTCGGGAGGAGCGCGTCAGATACTTTGCCTAATCATCACAGGTGGACCACAATCAAGTAATCAATCCCACAGTATAAATATCGCTGACTTACCTCTATCCATTGACGGTTTATCAGCATCCCTCCTCCACCCCATCTCCTCACTTCAAGTTCACTTTACAATATACGGGGAAGGGGGGGTACTCTAGGTTCGGGCAATTCCCGAGCTCAGAGCCCTTCCCCGGACAGCACGCCAAATATGCATACCATACCTCAGCTAATTATATGTAAGCGTGAACTAGTGAATAGGTACATGCAGTTTATACTACTTAGTGCAAATAGTGGCATATATGCACCGCACTATTGTAGAACATTATATGCAATAACGTATTGAATGTAAATTATAATCATTAAAATTATTACATGGATGCCGCTCACTACTCCTAACCCTAACCTTAATCAATAAACACCTGTGAGGTACGTTATTTTCCCTTTTTGATTATTTCCTTCATATTTTGTTGAAAATAAATGCCTTTCTGATTTGATGTGTGAGTTCGACAAAAGGCAGCTTGCAACTCAGGAGTCAGTTGTATCAAAAATATACTTGCTGCACGCTTTACTACTTACCTAAGCTGCTGTTTAATGGATGTCTTCTGCAATGTTGTCTAAGCATACCACACACTTGTCGGCAGAGTTAGTGTAAACAGACACTCCGTAATGTCCAATTATTCAAGTCACTATAAACATTTGGACTTTAAGAACTTGCTTAGCGATGTTTTTTCTAAGATGTTGTTTCACTGTTATTGTATTTGACCGTTCACTGATTTGCGTAAAGTTTGTTTCAGGCCTTAGGGGTTTTGAGGTTTTGCGCTAGTCAATCCCAAACCTGTTCAGCCATAAATACCATTTAGTGAAGAATCAGAACACCCTCTAACCATTTTTAATTCGTAGCTTTGTCTCAATAAACACACTGTTGAATACACACCTCCTCAACAATATCAGATCGGTCTGTGAACCATGTGTGCATATGCTCTTCTTGATGTTAATAAGTCCGTTCCAAAAGCAACAACATCAATTTTGTTTTTCTTTTCGGTTCGAGGGGTAGGTCTGTTGTTGTGTTTTTTTTTTCTGTCTGTGAGGGTGCCATTAGGGTGTTTACTGTCCAAACACGCAGACCACAGGGACATTAAGTCTTGGACGACTCCCAAGCGTCCTCCATCAGGTTTCTCCACTCTCTGGTCATCGCTCTAACAGCCTTTCACTCACCCTGACCTCCACACTCTCCTGCTCTCCCATTCTTTTTCAGCCTCTCTCTCTCTCTCTCTCTCTCTCGCTTGATATCAGGGCTCAGTGTCTCGTGGGTTTCTGCTTGTTGTGTTGAAGAGGACAAAAGAACGTGCTGAGAGTTTGCTGCTGGTGCCTGTTTAGAAAGATTCTTACGCTTCTCATCTGCTTCTCTGGGCGGCGTTAGGAGTGTTTTACACATTGACCCACTTTACAGAGGAAAGGCTTGACAGAATTGTGTGAGGGGTGTGATTGCTCATTCTGGAGTGTGGGAATACTTTTTTCCATTTGTTCACGTACACATGTTCTTAAGTTGAAAAGTGTGTCCTGTTGTAGAATGAGCTGAAAATGTGTGCTCGTAGGCTATGTTTGAATAGCATACTACCATACTACTTACCGTTTCTGCACAATATAGTATATGAAAAAAAACTACTGTGGAAAATGTTGCACATTTTATATATTAATAGAATACCCATGTGATTTAGAGTACTTTTTTTATAATAGAGTTATTTAAAAAAATAATAATTCATATTTAAAACTTTATAAAACCGTGATCGCTAGCTTTCGCTAACTGGTGCACGCATTCACAAGAGAGTGGCGTTCCAGTTGAAGATGTAGGA
The DNA here is from genome assembly GCF_023724105.1 of Carassius gibelio. Taxonomy (NCBI): domain Eukaryota; kingdom Metazoa; phylum Chordata; class Actinopteri; order Cypriniformes; family Cyprinidae; genus Carassius; species Carassius gibelio. The sequence continues at coordinate 10,872,707 of NC_068412.1, read as the reverse complement.
CGTAGGCGTAGCATAAGTGTTGTTTATGCACTGAGCCACCATGTGTTTGGAACTCTGACTTGAGGAGGCTTATGCTTGGAACTCAAGAGTACAAATGGAATTATTATTAGCATTGTCATGCTGGAGCTGCAGGAAATGATGTCATGGGAACACTGATTGGCTGATGGCACCACAAGAACTTTAAAGAATCTCAAACCATTAATTAGCGACTATCCTCATGCAACAGAATACAACTGTTTGAGATGTATTGTTGCGTAACGTAAACTGTTTCAAATACATTGACAATATTTAAGTGTGAAATATGCAGTAAGCTTGTACGCTATGCAAGTTTTCTTTTCTGAACATAATTACAATTGTCTTTTTATTTACTTCAGCTGAAAGTGTCAGATGTAGTTCAGTTCTGATCGTGTTGATTTGACTTCACTCAGTCTTTATGTGCCACATGTGTTTGTATTTAAAATGGGAAAGTAGATGTAGAAGATTCAGTAAGTTGGTCCTCATGTTGAATTTGGCTTGGTTTTTTATGCTGTCTGTACAACTGTCTCATTTCTAATGAGTTGCCAGACAGAAGGATTAGCCTGCAACAGCAATAATACTTTCTTGCTATAGCTTGCTTTCTCAGACTCACCCAATTTCTATTCTACCATCTTGCTCCATTTTTTTAATACACCATCCCTTCTTCATTAGCTCTTATCTTCTTGGATAGTTCTCTAATTAATTATGGAGCCATTGGTTGTTCCAGGCTTTTGGTGTCTGTACCAACAGTGGGCACTTATTTTAAAAAATAAACTCTCCTGCATACTTTTCACACTCTCATTAATTTATAAATATGTTTTATTAAGAGACAGATAGCAGATGGATGCTATGCTGGTGATTTCCAGAGTCATTAATGCATAGTTCACATTCTCTGCTTCCATATTCTGAGGTGATTTAAGGAAGTTCTGGAGTTCAACCAAGAATGAAACCTTCTTTGCATTTTCCAATAGCAAATGCAGAAGAACAGTTGTGAAATGTTTCACATACCTTGTTGTTCGAAGCCTGAGCAGCTGCCATACCCCCACCTGTTTAACCTGTGGCCTGTCATCCCAGTCGACCCTCAGTCCATCCGCAGTCCTGTTGAATCAGGACAATGCTTTGTGTCTTAGTATTGATCTTAAACTTAGGATCGATGTTAAGCCATTTTGTTAAAATGTTGCCGTGATATTTTTATAAAAATATATTTTTATTTTTATTAGTGTCACAAATTCATGCTAATGCAATGTTTAAGTCTGTGAACTTGATTGATTCCATGTTTAATTTTACATGAAAAAAAACAAGCTGTGAGGAATAAAAGTGTTGTCCATTCCAGTTGTGAAGTTACCATTTACATTTTGCTACAGAAATTGACTATAGGCACGTTTCCATTACCCTTCAAATTGCACAAATTGAATTTGTGAATTGAAAATACGTGTCAATTTTGCAAAAAACATTTTTTACGCTTGCATAAGGTGTTTGCAATGCGCAAAAGGATCCATCGCAAAACTGAATTTTTGATTTTTTTTTTCACATTAACCGGTCTCATGGTGTATGTAAAAAGTCATATGATGATTCTTCAAGGTATTATATCCTCCAAGAAACACTTCATATGTGGACGCTCTCTAGTATAAGCATCTTTCCCTACCAATAATGCTTAGACTATTTACACTGCACACGTCTGCGGTGCATTGTTGCTCTGATACGGCGCATTTACGGCTGTTTAGTCCAGCCGCACCATACAAGTTTCTGAAGTGGCTCTCTGTGCTGCTTCTGTAAAGATACATGCATACGCCTCCTTTGAATAAATATAGTCAAAATCCCACCAAAATGCGTTGCCTTATCTCTAGAGGCAAAAGGTTATGTTTTATTCACATAACATACATTGTAAAATTAATAATTACTATATTTTCCTTCAGTTTTTTACCCCTAATTTTCATTTGTGTGAAATTAAATATGTCATCTAATCTGACTAAAGACTATACTACTATCTTGAAATTCACTGCATCTGTCTGTGTCATTTAAATGTTACCGTATAGAGGCCAGTAGCTCAACACTCTCCACTCACCAGCAGTAAACTTTACGACATAGTTGTTGAATAGCTCTTAATGCTCAGTGAATCATTGCTGAGTGGGTAAGGCTAACCAGAGGTCAGTGCTGAGCTTGGCTGAGTGGCCAATATCCCCATAGTAATGCGGATTGATGGAGTGTCAGCGAAAGCATGTCCTTGTTCATATTTGTCACCGTGTCGTCTATTCATTTCTGTACATTTGCTGACCCTTGGGTGAAGAGTCACACCTCCATACAATGACCTTACTGGCTCCTTTTTGGCCCCGACACTCAGGGAATGCTCACATGGAGTGGGGGCCTTCTGGGAATCCCTCTACTTTTGGCTTGAGGAATGAGAAAGGGTGGAAAGAAAAAGGGAAAGAACAAAGAATTTTAAACAAAAGGAGTGCTCTGTCATACAGTGGGAATCCATTAGAATGCTTGTCCTCCTTTTTACTGGGTCAGTGAGCTCATGAAACATTAAGCACAAGGCATGTCATGGCCAGGAACTCTGTTTGTGTAAGTTCTAATAATTTTAGGTTAATCTATATATTTGCAAATGTGATTCTGTGTGAAGAAATATAATCTATGCATAGATGAGAATACCTCATCAACTGCCTTTTCCCCCTTCACCTATTCTTTATCTTTCATTTATCTTTCATTGAGTTTCATTCATTAGGAGTTAAATGTTGCATACTTGCATGAGAAGATTCTTTTACCAAGTTACCATCTTCACAACACTTCACAACAGGAGCAAAAAAAAAATTCTCTCATTTTAATGTAGATGAATCCAGATTTTTCTACATGCAGAAGTGTGCGCCTGCAGTTAGTAATTTGCATAAAGCACCCCCAAATAATCTCCATATAAGATATTTGCACACAGCCACTTCTATAAGTCATTTGTCACTTTCTGTAAACAAATTACTGCACAAAACTAAGCATCACGCTGTAACATATTTTCTGTTACTTTGAAATACATAAAGTTCATTTGGGTCATTGCAGTCATTGTAGTTTCTAAGGCCACTGGGAGAATGTGAATGCTGCATATATGTGGTTTCAATTTATTCTAGATTCAAAGTTAAGAAAAGTGTTAACTAATTAAATAATCATGATTTCTGCATCACTTTAAGTCTCATTAAGATTGTCCTGGCCCAGCTTAAAATACTCATATATTTTAAAACTAAATAGTCAAAAATTTTAAAACTAAATGACAAAGAAAACAGAAAAGATAATAAAAAATAAAAAAATATACAAAACTAGAAACATAAACAAAAAACATGCAACAGAAAAATAGAAAATAAGCAAAACTAAAAACAAAACGAGAAAGAAAACCGAAAAGATTACAAGAAAAACAAAACAAAACTAGAAACATAAAAACAAAAAAGAATCTGAATAAAAACAACAAAATATTATAAATAAATAAAAAAGCAACATAAATGGAACATAAAAATGCAACCAAAAAAAGAGAAAAACAAAACAAATTTTGAAATAACACAGAAAAGATTAAATGAAAACCAAAACAAACCCAGAAACATAAAGAAAAACAAAATAGAAACAAAATTAAAACAACAAAAACATAAAATAAACAATTACAAATTACACAACGGTACCCCATGTCCTAACCAGGCGTGACACCATAAACTGACAAGTAATAAATCCCTTTTTTTTCTTGTCCTAACTTCCCAATTTGAGTGGGGTGGTTTGTTTACTAGGATGTGTCCTAACCTTTTTCCAGTGCTGACAGGCCATCATGGTGGTCTTGTTGATAACGGCACTGGATTGTGGCATGAGCGTGCTTAAACCCGCACCAGAACAACATGCCCTCAGTATTTAGTGCCAGATTATGATCAAGATCATTTAAGCATGACAGATAACACCACTCACAATCAGATATACAGTAGATTATTCTTATAGTTTATCTCATACATTCATAGTTTATATAACCATCACACACACACACACACATCCTTGCCTAAAAGCAATAATCCATGAATCTGTGTGTTTTGTTTATGTGTACAGATGCAGGAGTTGGAACAGAGAGTGATTGAGGCCGACCGTCGGGCAGAGAACGCTGAAAAACAGGTATGGCTGTTGTAGCCCTATCCCTCTTTTTGTTTATTTTCCATAATTTGCTGTATTTGGATAATTCTCTGGACGTAGTAGCGATCCTATTTTCCAGAACTTTCATTGATCATTTATTGACAATATATAACTCATTCAGCTGCAGTGTGCCTTGTAATAAATCACACATTGGCTATTTTTTAACACTACTGTTACTTTCATAATTTGTTTCTGTTGAAGTTACAAGGTTAACTGTGTAATAATAGCCTTAGCTGGCAAATATTATCACACCACACCATTTTATTCAAGATCAATATTTGTATATTTTTGTCTCAAATTGTAGAATACATTTAAAAAATGATAACATAGTAAATCATGGGAGCATAAATTGCAACGCTTTCCTGAAAATTATAATCATAAAAACAATTTATCTTGAGGATTTAACCAAGATTGCCATTGTAGGTCCACATAATGGAGGAGAAACTGAAGTCTGCAAACGTGCAGCCCAGTGAATCGGAAAACTCGTTGTACAGGCGTTATCAAGAGATGAACAGTCAAATTCAGGAGAAAGACATGATCATAAAGAGACTCGAAGGACAGCTGGAGAAGCAGGTAAAGAATAGATTTCACAGAGAGGAAGAGATGGCCATGTGTGTTCATTAAACTCAAAACTGCCCTCTTTATCTGCAGAACTTGGTTCGAGCCCAAGAGGCAAAGATAATTGAAGAAAAAGCTGCCAAAATTAAAGACTGGGTCACATTTAAGTTACGAGAGGTGAGTTGAAACATATAAACCATGCATCAAAACATGTGATGAAACAGAGCATGCCGTTCATCTTTCTCCTCTCTGTGTGTCTTGTAGATGGAAACAGAGAACCAGCAGTTGAAGAAGGCAAACCTGAAGCAGGCCGAGCAGATCCTCATACTGCAAGACAAGCTTCAGAGTAAATATACTGTAGTTTCTTTCCTGTTTTCTTTCCTTTTCCCATTAGTTTGTATGTATCTCACTGTGTTTCTGTCAGCTCTTCTCGAGAGGCCCATGTCTCCAGCAGTGGATGCCCACCTGGTCCCCTCCAGCCCACTCCACCCTCCCAGCTGCCCCGGGACACCGCCTGCCCAGGAGGAGGGTTGGAGACTGACAGGATCTCGCATAGCCAACTCTACAGGTACATCGTCATTGATTCAGGTTTACTCATGGAACATACGTAACATGTAAAAAAATTTAGACTTAATAAGTGGATTTTAAAAACAATAAAGTGTAAAATTAAGTTAGACATGGTTTCTAGGTAGCAAGCATTTTCTGCCCTCAGCTTTAACCAGGCTTCTTTTGATACTTTAACTTTAAGATTTCTGTTTTGATTGATATTTATTGTACTCAGTTTTAGCAACAATGTCATGGCAATTATTTAACTGTAATTTAGTTTTTGCCATTTGCATAAATTCCATAAAAACAACAACTGTATTCAAATGGTGCATCAAGACAAAAAAATTCTTAAATATAATAATTAGAATCAACAAAAAATATTAGTGATGCACCACAATTATTAGTAAAATAATTGTTTTGTTTTGTATAAAAAGGTATTTTTGTTGAACAGATTTTACACATTTCTACTGTAGTATGATTTTTTGTTAACATTTGTCAATGATCAAACTTATTAGCCTAAATTTTGGGGATCACTAAAACATATCTTAAAATATTTAATAATTTAAAAATAATAATAATAATAATTTTTCAATCTCATAATTCAAAAATGAAAATGATTAATTAAAATAATTTCTATCATCTTAAACTTTTAAATGGTCCACGTTGCACTTTTTGAATGTGTCACCTTTCATATAAACTGAATATGTGTTTATGTCCATGTTGCAAATTGCAGATAGCAAAAGGAAAATCACGGAGGGTTGCGATTCTGCTTTTCATAGTGCGTCTTTACTTCCCACATTACAAGACAAAGGAGACTCTCATAAGTCTAGTCAAGATGGTGTTGACAACACAATCTCAATAAAAGAGAGCGCAGAGGGGGCGGAGCCTTCTTTTGGAGTGGCACGTGAGAGAGCAGTGGGAGGAGCCTCAGACAGAGATCACTCTTCAGACGAGCTCAACAGCAAATTTCGTTCCCAGCGCCTTCGCTCTTCTTCCTCATCCTCGTCCTCATCCTCCTCAGCGTATGAGACTCCTGGTCGGGGTGGCTTCGACACACCTACCCCCACTCCTAAAAGCCCTCCACCTGTGTCCCTCTCACCCCCATTAGTATGCTTGCCTCTGTCATGCCCCTTCCCTCTTGCTTTACCCTTGGGCACCAGCATGACCCTGCCCAAAGTTCGTACCCCTCTAACCCCCCGTGACAGCATCCAGCTTGTGAAGAAACACCACAGTCAGCCGCAGCCCGGCATAGAGCGCCTCCATCAAGTCAATATCAGTATTGATATCGGAAACTGCACCTCTCCGTCCTGCCACAGTCTGGTACCCGGGACAGTTTCCACACATGGGCTAGAGGAGACGGACATTGATGAAGGGCCTCCGGAAAGCATGGAGGGTGTGGTGGAGGGGTCAGAGATGGAATCCCAGCCCACTGATGGTGCCTTATTTGAGGGCTTGACCAAGGAGTTTGAAATGATGGACCCAGAAGCTCTTAAACCACCCACTCCACCGCTGCACCGATTTCCTTCTTGGGTAAGACAGGAAAGAATAGTCGGGCTTGGACCTCAAATTGTGTGGCTTATTGAGAACAAGTTAATAAGTTGCTACAAGCACTGCTTGTAATGTAAATGGGCACCTGATTCATTTCTACATTTTTAGCTTTATTAAATTTAGTTAAAATATAAAAATAAAATACTCAGCAAAAAAAAAAAGTAAAACTTTGATTATGACATTTTAATATACATATAGTAGTATACAAATGGTAGTATACACACTACCATTTAAACGTTAGTTATTTGTAAAATTATTACTGTTATTCTGCCAGGGCATAAATTATAGATATTTATAATCTTACTTAAAGAATTTAATGACTTTTGAACTCTCAATTCATCACAGAATCCTTAAAAAATTATCATGGTTTTCACCAAAAATATTATGCAGCAATAATAATGAACTTTTCTTGAGCTCCAAATCAGCATATTAGAATGATTTTGAAGGATCATGTGACACCAAAGACTGAATGATGCTGAAAAAAAAGCTTTACTTAAGCTTTAAACAAAAAAAAAGCTTTAAGAATAAAATAATGGAAAAAAAGTCATTTTAAATTGTAATAATATTTCACAGTATCACTGTTTTTACTATATTTTTGATCAAATAAATTTAGAGGAGACTTCTTACCGATATTACCGATCCCAAACTTTTGAGGGTAATGTCTTATACAACTATATAGGTGTAATGAATATAATTAATATAGTAGAAAACTATTTCCTGATTAGTTTATGAATGAATGGTGCAATGGTGTCAAATTAAGGACCATGAAGTAAGTGTTAGTTCAAAACTAATTTGTAGATACTAAGAAGGAAGTGTAAGTTTTCAGAATGCTTGAGGTGAGTTTAATGTACTGTAAAAGAAAACACCCTAGCACTATAGTAGCCAGTTTTCTATGATAAATCTATATCACTGTTTTCATGCTACTTGGTGTGTTTTTCAGGAGAGCCGGATCTATGCGGTAGCTAAATCAGGAATGAGAGTCTCAGAGGCCTGTCTTGGAGCTAAGACGATTGGGAGAGGTCAGTCAACCAATCAGTAACAATCACTCAGTTTATGTCCGTCACCAGCAAACTTGCTGGCATTTCTTGCAATGTTATAATGCCATATGAACAGATGCTCTTGGATCTGTCAATTAGAAGTCAGGACTTGTCTGGTGTCACTTCCTCTGACCTAAGGGGAACACACCTGTGCAGGTGTGATCTCCATTCATTCAAGCTTCTAAGAGGCTTTTAGAGTCGACTGGGGTGTAGACTGTGAGTAGAGGGTGGGAATGCAAGCCCTGCTTTTCAATCAGCCGTGATGAAAGGATAAAAGCGCTGTGTAATTATCTCAGCGAGTATTTCACCTCTCTCCGCCTCGACTTACAAAAACGGTGCTCTATTCTGCAGTGAGACACAAGTCTGATCATATATTTACTTTGATACAAACTTACTACAACGCATTGAAAGTGACGGACACATTTAACTCTTCCACGCTGTTACCACTGAACATCGAGTGCTAAAAAGTTGATTTTAGGTTGCAGATCCTGTGTAGAAGTCTAAACCGGGTCACTTCAACCACAGATGCTGTTTTGGAGCAAAGTAATATTAGCGAGCGGAAATTCTTATCTAACCTTCATTGACCAGCGCAATGTCATTTTTGTTTAAAATGCTGCTTTTAAAACTGCATGCCCTCTCTGGATCATAATGCATGGGTTGCACTTAAACATGTTTTCAACATAAATCAGCACATCGGAATGATTTTAGATTTTCTGTATTTTTGATCAAGTAAGATGTGGATTCCTTTTAAAAAATGTTAACATTTTGCAGACCCAGACATTTGAATGGTAGTTTACCTGCTATAAAAAAGAAAATGTAATTGAACAAAAAAAATAAGCTAATTAAATGTACAAACTGTATGAATTTCGCTGGTGTCTGTAAATGGAAAGGCCTTATGAAATTATATTGAAGTGCCCGCCCAGGCCCTATGAATTTTTACAACTTTGCAGACTTTATGCAAGTGTCCATGTGTTGTTCGGTTGTTTCTCCAGTATCCACCCAAGCTCAGCACTCAACAACCGGCCCCTTCACCCACCTCATTTATAAGAACATCAGTGTGCCTGTGTACTCCACTCTTAAAGGGGTAAGACTACATCATTATTATGAGACTTAACTGATTCTAAGCTTCTACAAATGTTACATAACAAAGACTGAGAGAAATCTTTGAAAAAATACTAAAAGTAGTGCCTCTTCTCTTTCAGAAAGCAACTCAGATCAGCAGCGTCCCTCTCCCTGATGATGACTCGGGTTCAGAAGACGACAGCAGCTCATTGGCCAGCCTGCACGCATCCACACTGGTGCCAGATAAGAAGGGCAGTACCCCAGGCAGCCCACGCGCTGTCAAAAGAGGTGAGGACATCTGTCAAATAACACACTCTTGGGCTTTCAAAATCTTTTAATGTAATAAACTAGTTTGTTTAATTGTTATGTAATAATAAAAGTGTCTAAATGTAGTTTTTTAAAAAGAAATAAACAACTTATTTGAAATACTCAAAAATCCAGGTTCATCTCTTGGACTTGTCTTTTGTCCCGCAGGTGTGTCTATGTCCTCCATCAGTTCGGAGAGTGACTATGCCATTCCTCCGGATGCGTACTCACTGGACAGTGACTGCTCCGAGCCGGAGCACAAGGTCCAACGAACCTCATCCTACTCATGCGAGAGTGTCGGACCGGTACGTTTCTGAGCTCCACATTTGAGCCGCCTCAATTTGACTTCTAATCTACATCACCATCCAAAAATCTAGAGCCTGTAGATGTTTCAGCTATTACTCCAGTCTTCAGTGTCACATGACATGATTCTCACATTAGCATGCCTGTTATTAACATATCGGCTGTCCATCATCCTAGCCAATACTTCAACTTAAATATCTCCCTAACTATTAATAAGCAGCAAATTAGGAGTTTATAAAGGCAAAAGTCGTAGTTAATGGTTTGTTACCGTATTTTCCGGACTAGAAGTCGCACTTTTTTTCATAGTTTGGCTGGTCCTGCGGCTTATAGTCAGGCACTTATTTATCAAAATTAATTTGACATGAACCAAGAGAAATGAACCAAGAGAAAACATTACCGTCTACAGCCACGAGAGGGCGCCCTCTCGCAGCTGTAGACGGTAATGTTTTCTCTTGGTTCTTGGTTCTAAATAAATGCAACTTATAGTCCAGTGCGACTTATATGTTTTTTTTCCTCGTCCTGACGTATTTTTGGACTTATACTCAGGTGCGAAAAATATAGTCCGAAAAATACGGTAATAGCATAATAGCAATAGAGAATGCATATATTTTAGTACATAGGTTCTTGAGATGATATTTGTAACTATTATTCAGTCTATTCTTACATTTTAGTATAAGTCCAAGGAGATCTGTAATACTGGAGAAAGCTATCAGTTAGCATTCCCATTCACCTCAGTCCTATACATAGAGTTAGAAGTAACACAGATTGTCCATGTTTAATGGCTTTGTATGTGCCTTTCAATACAGGAGACTCTGGAGAAGACGGGTTACTTGCTGAAAATGGGCAGTCAGGTGAAAGCTTGGAAGAGGCGCTGGTTCATTCTGAGGAACGGAGAGATCTTATACTATAAGTCGCCGGTGAGTAGGGTTTTCCACGACTCTGCAGCGGGATTTGAGAGACGGTGTGAGGGAAGGAAGTTTAGAGTTACACTACTGATGATATCTGCCTTTGTTCTGCTCTCAGAGTGACGTGATCCGGAAACCTCAGGGCCAAATGGAGCTGAACTCTTCGTGTCATATAGCCCGCGGAGAGGGAGCTCAGACATTCCAGGTGAGAGTCACACGCTGATCCACCTAAACCTCCTTTAACAAATCTGTCAGCCTGAGGCTTTCAGAAACAGCCTGATATGGGTATGCGTTTCGAGGGCATGTTCAGCTGCTGTTATTATTGGGTTTTCAAAGGCGTAATAGTAATAATAACGGGAAATTATGTATAATTTCCACTTGAATCAGTGTAATCACAATTTGGGAGGAATTGAATATCATAATCATAAAATATCCTGCAGTATTTCTTGTAGATCATTTTGACGTGTTTTACTGTTACCACATGACTCGCAATACATTCCATCATGAGATGATTTAAAATCTTCACTCTTTATGCCAAATTTTTCCTTATGAACGACAGAGAAAAAGACTTATTAGTTTTTCATATTTTAATATTGCTATTTAAATATGACAGGCTCATAACTCGTAAGACATGGGAAATACAGTTGCATATGGACTTGAAATTTGGCAGCCACTGTGCATTTGTGAAAATGCAAACGGTAATATAAGATTTGCAATTGCAATTGCATTATGTCACAATTTATGCATACACATATTGAAAAAACAATTTGCAATTAGTCCAGAAAATCCTTCCATAAATTCTACTGGACGTTGCATAGTGGTAGAAATTATTATTATTTTTTTGTCTATTAAGAATCCTAGTTATGTGCCTCTTTATTTATTTAACTGATTTTGTTTGTCTTATTTTTTATTTTATGTTTGTCTTATTATTTCTTTATCTTAACCATTTTAATACCAGTGCCATCATAGTCATTGAATGATTAACCAGTTTTGTTGACTAAATCGCTGTCCACATTTTTCTCATTTGCGTGTTGTTTCCAGTTAATTACAGAGAAGAAGACCTTTTACTTGGCTGCAGACTCGCCAAATATCCTGGAGGACTGGATCAGAGTTCTCCAAAATGTTCTCAAGATCCAGGCCAGTGGACCAATTTCCATGGATAAAGAAGCTAAGCCCACGGTGCGAGGCTGGCTAACTAAGGTAAGAGCACACAGGAGTGTTATTAAAGCTTGGACATTATTTACTCATCCTCACGTCGTTCCAAACCTGTATCAGTTTTTTTCATATGTTAAACACGAAAGAAGATATTTTGAAGAATTCTGAAGAACCAAACAGTTGTTGGTCCCCATCGACTTCCAGAGTAGGAAAAGAAATACTATGGAAGTCAGTGGGGACCATCAACCGTTTGATTACCAGCATTCTTCAAAATATATTATTTTTTGTTCAGCATAAGAAAGAAACTCATACAGGTTTGGAACGACATGAGGGTTACTAAATAATGACAAAAAAATATTTTGGGGTGAACTATCCCTTTTATCCCTATCCCTTTTTTATCCCTTTTTTAGCCCAATGAATATTCGATTGTTTAGTTTTACTCTTGAATAGGTATTAGCTAATGACGTTAGTTGCAAACTAACACTAAAAAATTTAATAATTCATCTAGTCAAATCCACAGTTTTTGAACATTGTATCTAGTCCAGCATCTCAGTGCATCATATCATAAAAGGTTGTTGGGACTTCGCCACATTTGAAGGTTTTTGATTGACAGTTCAGGATATAATTAATGTTTTCTTTTACTGTATGTGGCTGTGCGTGTGTTTTGTCTTGTCAAACGGATGTGTTCATTATGGCATGATTTGTCTGTTTGAATGCATTTGATATGACTATCCATTTTCATTTTGACAAATAAACTGGAAGTAATATAAACCACATATTTAATATATCGAGCCTGTTTACACCTGGTATTAAGATCCTGTTTAGCTTCATCTTTCTCTCTCCATATTTTTGACGATGTCTTTATTTTACTACAGGTGAAACATGGTCATTCAAAGCTTGTGTGGTGTGCTTTGATTGGGAAAGTCTTCTACTACTTCCGAAACCAGGATGACAAGGTGGATATCTTTTAGCTTCATTCAATTCATTTTAAATGTTAAAATAAAAATTAGGCTATACTGTATATTCAGGTAATCTGTAAATTAATTTATGTTTAAGATGCTATTGTGCTGAGAACAAATATATGTTTGTGGCAGTTCCCACTGGGTCAGCTACGCGTTCGGGAAGCACGGGTGGAAGAAGTGGACAGGTCATGTGACTCTGATGAGGATTATGAAGCAGGTGGGCGGGGCTTCCTCTCCTCTCACTTCACTTTAGTAGTTCATCCCAAAGAGCAAAGCCCCACCTACCTGCTTGTCGGCACTAAACAAGAAAAGGTACTATTTACACCACAAACACAATCTGAATTTTGCCTAGCATTTACCTGAATGCTGCTTTTTGTTTATTATAATACAATATGTAAAATCCTTTATTTATATGCAAGTCCGTTCTCTATGAAGGTATGTGATTATTAGTTTTATTAAGCACTACACTTTGCTATGATGACAGCATTAATGTTTAAACAAATCAACTTTTCAACAAAATAACATCAATAAAACCATAAATATACAGTTATATACACTAGCTTTTAAAAGTTTGCGGTTGGTAGGATTTTGCAATGGTTTTGAGTATATTACTTTTTAAGTCTCTTACGCTCGCCATTGCTACATTTATCTGATCAAAGATACATTTAAAAAAAAAGTGAAATTGTTTTGCGGTTTAAATTACCTGTTTTCTATTTTGTTATATTTTTTATATTAATTAAGAATTTAACAAAAACATTTATATTTTAAATTTAATTTATTCATATGATTGCAAAGCTGATTATTATCAATGTTTAAATCAGCTGTGTTGCTTGATTTGTATTTTTTTGAGGAAATATGGTATATATTTTTTTTATGAATTATTCAATGAACAGCTTAGCCTTGCACAGCAGTCTGTGACTCAAAAGGAAACATCTAAATTAACCGATTGACTAAATTTTGAAATTCTTATAAAATAGTACATCAGTTCTTTTACTGATATTTATATACTATACTATAGTATAGAATACTTCTTTATACAATTTTTATTATATAGTATTATTTAAATATTTTGAGTTAGTTTTTTTATACATAATTTTAGTTTTAGTAATTTTATGAGCTTTTAGACATTTGTTTTATATCATTTTATTTAGCTTTCATTTTAATTTAAATTTAAGTTTGTCGTTTTAGTGCTTCTTTTTATACTTCATTTCAATAAGTTCCCACACAACATTTTCAGATTTTTCATCTAATATCATCTGAAGTATTATTTCAAATTTATTTCAATTAACAAAAATGACTGAGCTACATTACTAACTTAGGTTTGTCAGCATCACTTCAGCTGTTCACTCCTTTCGTTAAATGAAATGAATCTCAATTCAAACCTAGTCTTTTGCTGTCTCTCTCACAGGACACCTGGCTGTACCACCTGACCGTCGCGGTGGGCAGTTGTGCCAGCTTGAGAGTGGGCACAGAGTACGAGCAGCTGATCGGCAAGCTGCTGGATGTGGACGGAGACTCAGGTCAGAAGTTACTTTAAAATATCCCCCAACCAGACACGTCTAAAACATGTACAACTGCTTCTCAAGATGGTTTTAAATTGAGACAGACAGATTGAATGACTCTATTTAGACCCCAGACAGTGTTTACGACCAGTTCTTATGGCCTGATAACAGCTGTTGGGCCATTTTAATTTGTTTTTCAATCTGTTGTGTGTTCATGCGTGCAGACTCGGCTCTGTGGAAACGTGAAGTGTTGTGTTTCAGTAAAGAGGGTCTGCGGTACCCTCTCACCACGCTGCCTTCCGAGGCTCTTCAAACAGAGGCTCTCAAGCTCTTTAAGGTGAACACTCTCGTCTCTGTCTTCTTTTACTCTCACATTCACAAACGCTCTAGTCTTTATGTCCTCTTGTTGTCTTTATCTTCCTTGAAGAGTCACTCCATCTCTCGAAACACTTCTAAGTTGTCCTCGTCCTCCTCTCCTGAGGGTTGATGGTGCCGTCTTGTCCCTGTGTGTGAGAGAGCTACTGTCTCCCACAGCAGGATCAAAGGCTGTGATGGGAGGCCTGGTGCTCATTATAGCGCAGGAGATAATCAGCTGGATTTGGCTCTGATTGACGTAGAAAAAAAAAAACTCATGTTGGGAAGCTGCTTTGAAACTGTCAAGATACATGCTACTCATATTATATAGTAGTTCAGACTAGACTTTCAAAAGAGTAGTACTTGGATATGGTACTCATAATAAAATCAGAGAAGGTTTTTTGGCATAAAACATTTGGGAACTCTATTACGGTGTCAAATGGGAACACGGAAACTAAATCATGGCTAACAATATAGAAAAAACTACTCTAAACTGAAGCAGAAACAGCTGCTGGTATCAGAACAGCAGGCTGGTTGATGAGCAGTATAATTTGAATGCACATGATGAAATTAAATGAGCACGGCATAAACTACCATTTTAAAATTCGGGGGCAATAGTAAATGTGGTCAGTATATTAAGAAAAATATTAGGATGCATAGCTGTTTTAAAAATGGATCATAAGAAATCAAATCAGCATATTAGAATGATTGCTAAAGAATAATTTTGACACTGAAGACTTGAGTAGTGGCTGTAAAATTCAGCTTTGCCACAGAAATAACAGAGAACAGAAATTAATAAGTTATTTTAAATATAATTTTTGTACTGTATTTTTGATCAGATATATGCAGCCTTTCTTATCAACCTCAAACTTAGTAATTTAAACAAATAATTAGACTGGATGATATATGAATATATCAAGTATTAATATAGTATATATCAAGTATTAATATATTAATAATATATCAAGTATTGTCTTCTTAACTGATCATGAGATGGCTTGTTCATTCTGAGTGTTGTTCAGATTAAAAATCATCAAATTTTGAGTTTGAACAAGAATCCAAAATAACTAAACTAACAAGCCACTTATTACTTATCACTTATCATTTTGAAATATAACTTATTTTAAAATGAAGTGAGCAAATCAGGTATTTTATTCATGAATGTACAATTATTAATGAATAGAGAGACGGTGTAAGAATTAAGCGTGCATAAAAACGGAGAATGATACAAATAAAGTGTTATTTTAGTATTATTTATTTATTATATTATAGTATTTATTCATATTTTGAATAAGGTGAGGTTTCATTTATATGGTTTGATTTTATTCATTTTTTGATTTCATTTTAAGTTTTAGTAATTTTGTTGTGTACTTTTTTTTTGTTTTGGTTAATATTTCTGTTCAGCTTTTATTTTTATAATTTTTCTCAAGTTAAGTACTTAAACTTACTTTATTTAGTTGCCAAATCAACATTTCAGATTTTTAATTGGTTTTCATCAAATTTTTATTTTACAATTCATTTAAACTTTATTTCAATTACCAAAAATAATTTGTAATAGTTTTAGTTTTACTTAACAATACCAACACTGCATATAATGTTTAGATAAATATCTAAATATTATAAAAGTAATGTTCAGCAGTTCACAATACAGAGGGAAAATAAAAGATCTGCTTTGTTGTCATTTTTGGGGACGAAACACTTATGATGCTGAAATCTCTTAGATTTATAGTAGATTTATAAATGTGACTTCGGATGATACGCTTCTTCGGTTGTGAATAACTAGGTTGTTTTGTAACGATTTAGTTGAGCGAATGATTCAATGATTTGACTTCACATAAAAAATACAGTTGCTTGTTGCCACCTACTGGCTTAAACATGCACAAAAAAAAATTTGCTAAACAAATCAGGCAATGTATCCAAATAAAGCTTTTTGGAAAATGGGTTCAACACAGACTTTCTAGGAGAAGCTACATGTAAATAATGTAAAAAAAAAAGAAGAAGAGGTAATTAGAGTTTTATACAGTTGACCATTCTGCGAGAACTGCAGTTAGTAGCATCACTACTTCTAGTAATGACTTCTCAACAAGTGGCTCTCAGTGCTTTGTGTGGGGAATGGCACTAGCCCTGTAAAGTCTCATTCTGAGGACAGCCCTAAACATTTCATTCTGAGCTCAAAGAGGATCGCTGACAGCATTTGGAGAGATAGTCCCATTCCAGTTAAACGTAGTTTCACCTCAGGCTCCCGTTTTCTATTGAGAACCCTGTTCTCCGGAGGTTTGCAGACATTATGCCCTATTGACAGTTCAATGGCGTATCTTCGAGAGCTAGCATGGAGCGCAGCCCTCAGTGCTCTTTGAAGATCAGAGGGGCTTTTTAGGTAGTCATTTGATACTGAAAGAAAAAGCCTCCCACTCTGAAGTAATGAATGGGGGGTTGACAGCTACATCCTGACTTGATTTAATTTGCATTTTAAGAATTTCTGTACGAACAGAGACGGAATGTTAATAAGAAAGTCAAGCGTGTTGTTGCACGCACTGTCTCTATGGCTACAGAACCAGCTGTGTGTGCTCACATGTTGTGTGAGGAGTTCGCCATCTGCTGGTTCTTATGTTCACGTTACAGAAGGTAGTGCCGTGTATTTCTAGCTGTTCTCTGTCCGCTCATATGGTTTTAAAAAACTTTTATGCCAATTTCAAGCGCCTATTTAAATGTCATGTGGTGTCTATCAAGTAAATATAATATATTTTCTTGCATATCTAAAAATGTCACGTAAAATAAGATGTAACTAAATTATAAATTAAATGAATTATTAATCAAAATTTTATTTTATTTCTCCATAAATATAATATATTTTGTTAAATTAAATTTTACAACCCCAACAAACTTTGTGTGATTGTAAAAAGGTCCAGTTATCTGACATTGTCTTGAACAGCCTTTTAATGCATGTTTGTATAAACTAATAAATGAGGAAAAAATGTAGTGTCATTGACCTACTCCTATACAAATAAGTTATGGTTTTGCCTCCCTGGTAGTCATGTCAGCTGTTCATCAATGTGCTGGTGGAGTCTCCCTCTATCGACTACCACACCTCGCTGGCCCAGAATGCACTGCAGGTGTGCCTAACACATCCAGAGCTGCAGAATGAGATGTACTGTCAGCTGATCAAGCAGACCAACTGCCGCACTCCTCACAACTATGCCCTCACGCAGGTCTGTGTCATATCTGTGCACACACACATTTCACACTTTATCATCATATGAAGATTTTTTTGTTTCTATATCTCGTTGCTCTTCTTTTTCTTTCTCAGTGCTGGCAGCTGTTATCATTGTGTGTAGCTCTCTTCCTGCCTCAGCACCGTTTCCTGTGGTACCTCAGACAGTACCTGCAGCGGAACGCAGATCCCAGGTCACTGGCCACACACTCACTCACTCCATGAAGTACAATGTCTAATAACTTTCCCTCTCAGACTAATTCTCAAATATAGATTTATATTTTTTATAATCTAAACAAATAAATCTGAATATAAAGTTTGTGTATAGTTGTATTACAGATATTTTGGAATTACAACTATATATTGAGGATTATAACTGTTGTTTTGATTTATTTTAAATACATCATTTGTGACCCTGGGCCACAAAACCAGTCATAAGGGTCAATTTCTTGAAATTTGAGATTTATACATAATCTGATAACTGAATAAATAAGCTTTCCATTGATGTAGGGTTTTAGTATAGGACAATATTTGGCTGACAACTATTTGAAAATCTACTGTAGAATCTTAGGGTGCAAAAAAATCGAAATATTGAAAAATCGCCTTTGAAGTTGTCCAAATGAAGTAAGTAAGTAAGCTTTATTTCTATAGCACTTTTCACAGACAAAAAAGTCACAAAGTGCTTCACAAATTTAATTAAAATATACACTTAACAGATATACTCATGCACATAACATACAAATATACACAAATACACAAAAACATACAAAACCATATTGCTAATTAAATGCTTGTCTAAAAGATGCGTCTTAAGGCATTTTTTAAAAGCTTCCACTGAATCCAAAGCTCTCAAGGCTAATGGAAGGGAGTTCCAGAGCCTTGGAGCCACCACACAGAAGGCTCGGTCACCTCTTGTTTTAAAACGTGTTCTAGGAACAGTTAAAAGGTCTTGACCAGAAGACCTCAAAGAGCTACCAGAAGTGTTTACATGCAGTATATCCTCGATATAAGAGGGAGCTTGATCACGCAAGGCTCTGTAAGTAATGGTTAAAATTTTAAACTGTACTCTAAAACTAATTGGAAGCCAATGTAGAGCCTTAAGTATAGGTGTAATATGTGTTCTTCTGTTGGTCTTATTCAAAAGTCTTGCAGCTGCATTCTGTACCACTTGCAACTTGTCCATAGAGGATTTGTTTAAACAAGTGTACAGTACATTGCAAAAATCAAGACGAGAAGAAATAAAAGCGTGAATAAGCATCTCCATCTCTTTTTTAGAAACCACAGATCTAATCTTAGCGATGTTCCTGAGATGGAAAAAACAGGAACGAACCACAGATTTTACATGACTGCTAAAACATCAACATTGCTAGATTTATCAAAAATGACACCCAAATTTCTCACAAGATTACAGTCCAAAGATGATAGATCCCCAATTTCCTGCCTAATCCTAGGAATAATGTTATCCGGTGCAAAAATCAGCACCTCAGTTTGAAGTCATGAAGTTCTTACCAATGCATATGACTAATCAAAAATTCAGTTTTGATATATTTAAAGTAGGAAATGTACAAAATATCTTAATGGAATATGATTACTTAATATCCTAATGATTTTTGGCATAAAAGAAAAATTCATAATTTTGACCCATACAATGTATTGTTGGCTTTTGCTACAAATATAATATACCTGTGTGACTTATGACTGGTTATGTGGTCCAGGATCACATTTATAATATTGTTTTGGTTTATTCAGTATATATAAATACTGTTTATTTTAAGAATTTAAATTATATATATTTCGTATATATATATATATATATATATATATATATATATATATATATATATATATATATATATATATATATATATATATATATATATATATATTAATTATTTAAAAAAAAAAATTTTTAAAAAGCATAATAGGTCAAATTATATATATATATATATATATATATATATATATATATATATATATATATTTTTTTTTTATTTTTTTTATTTTTTACAATATTTGGTGTTTGGCCTCTCATAATTTTAGAATGTTATATACAGTATATCTTGCTTCATGAATTAAAAAAAAGGCTTTTACAAAAATAACAAGAAAAAAAGTATGGAGTTTTGATGTGCTTACTGCAAAACAAAACTTAAATACGGCTAGGAATAAGGGTTTTTGCAGTGATGCCTCATGTAATTGAATTTGAAAGCCTGTGTTTATGTGTGTACACCCACAGGACTGAAGTGGGGAAGTATGCTGTGTACTGCCAGCGCTCTGTAGAGAGAACGTTACAGAATGGAGAGAGAGAGGCAAAGCCTTCACGAATGGAAATCTTGTCTATTCTGCTGAGAAACCCCTACCATCACTCTCTCCCTTTCAGCATACCTGTTCACTTCATGAACAACACTTATGAGGTACACACAGACACGTTCTGTTCCCATTGATCTGGCACTTTATAACGCCCACTGTATAATGCTTGGGACACACATTTCTAAGCCCTGTAAATTATCAACATAATTAACTTGTACACAATCTACTGCATGCCTTCTGCCCTCCGAATCATAGTCTCTATATGTTTTTTTTTTTTTTGTCTTTTTTTCATCATTGGGCTCTGAAAAGTTGAGAATAATTTTATTGTTAGTAATATTTCAAGATGAATATTTACTGGATTAAAGCAATCATCATTATATTTCATTGCATTGCATGTTTTGCCCCCCTCATTTAATATCATCATGCTAAGACATAGGCCTATTATTGGGAGATATTGAGTGATATTTATATTAATTTCAAAGTAGTATTGAAGTTATAAAAACCACACTGGTTCACATTACAAGTAATCAGAATCATACTTTTTTGGCTATATAAATAACAACTGCACCAAAATGTATTTATTTTTTTCTCACTTTAGGAATATGAACTCCATAAATTTATATATCAAACTTATCAACCATTAAAGCCTGATGTATCAAATATGATACCCAACAAAAACACAATTGCATTTTTAAAAAATAATATTATGTGTGAAGTTTCAATAGACCGTTCCATTTAAAAATAAATAAATACTTGAAACACTCCGTATTAAGATGCATTCAGGATTTAAACCCAATTTACAGTTGTATATGATGCTGGAATGGCATTAAGACGAAAACAAAGAAACAGACACCTGAATTCAGCATTGACTACTCTTGATATGGTCACAAAGATGGATGTCAATGTCAGGTGTATATGTTTTATATAGCAGGACTTTGAGAAAGCTGCTGCCTCTTACCTTCCTCCATCTCTCTCCAGGTTGTAGGTTTTGACGGCTCCACCACAGTGGAGGAGTTCCTGAACACAGTCAACCAGAGAGCAGGCATGAGGAAGCCACAGATTTCAGGCTTCGCGCTCTTCACTGACGACCCCTCTGGAAAAGACCTGGAGCACTGCCTGCAGCCTAGCAATAAAGTATATTATGAACATTAAACTGCAGATATTCTATCATATAAATAAGCATTTAATATCATCTTGCTAAGACGTAGGCCTATTAGTGGGAGATATTGAGTGATATGCATTTCAAAGTAGTATTGAAGTAGTCTGCTTTACTGTTATACAGTCTTTTGAAACAAGTACAAAAACATTTAAGTCTACATATCCCGTGCTGCAAGGAAATTTAAGCAATGCTTTTGTTGTTTTTGGTTATTGTCTTCTGCTGCAGATTTGTGATGTGATCTCAAAGTGGGAACAGGCACTGAAAGAGCTCCATCCTGGAAAATATGAGGGAACACGCATTGTCCGTCTCACTTATAAAAGCAGGTTTGTTTGAGAAACTGTGGTTTTGTATCTATTCAGATGTTTTTGTCGATAGGTCAATAATGTTAGGGTGTCTGATCTTCCTTGTAGACTGTGTTTCCGAGCTCAGGCCAAGGGGGAGACTGAGCGAGAGCGCCTCCTGCTGGCATATCAAGTAAATGAAGAGGTACAACAAGGGCACTTCCCTGTCAGTAAGGAACTGGGCCTGGAGGTGGCTGCGCTGATGGCACAGGTGTGTGTTAAAGTGGATCCAGTGTATTTGAAGTGGTGGATCATAGATACATCTCACTCACATTTCTCTTTTAGGTCGAGCACGGTGACCTAGAGCGGCCAGCAATGTCTCCCACTGGTTCTTCTCAGTCAAAGACCCAACAGCTCCTTCTGCAGGTACTGGAGCGGTTTTACCCTAAACGCTACAAGCAGGAATACAGCATCGAGCAGCTCAGGTAAATTCACATTTACTTGATTTTGTGTTCATTATAATCACTTCATGTTCACAATTATATTATATTATAATACATTAGCGGTAATTAATCTTTAGCAGTTTATTTAGAATATGCATGATATATGATATAAGTTTTTTCCAGTATGTTCATTCACAATTATTATGTATCACCAGATCTCATCATATAATCTTATATAACAAAATACAAATTTTCACAATTTCATAACAATTTTCAAAAAAAAAAAAAAGGATGACATGATTGATTGAAAAATCATTAATTGTTTTTTGGTGTGCCTTTATTCAATTTTAGGACAACTTCATGCAAATAGTATTATGTATAATAATATTAATTATTATTGTTATGCAAAGTAGGTACATTTTATTGATAGAGCACATTTAAAGTGCTGTACAAACCAATCGTAAAGTAGAGTAAAATATAAAATAAAATACAATTTGAATGAAAATATCTAATATGACTATTACTAATCCATAAATTTAAAATCAGGAAAGGCTATAGAGTACCGTAAGATGTATAATTTTTTATACAATAGTATGCATTTTAGAATAATTTATCTTGAATTTATTATATATAATTTTCAATTTTATATATATATATATATATATATATATATATATATATATATATATATATTTAAATACAGATTTTTGAAATAATTTATTCTAAAATGTTTGACCAAATAATGCCCCATTTACAACTGAAAATAACAATGTACATTATGTATACATTTGTAATATATATTAAGTATTTAATTATATACAGCTTTAATTCTGTATAAATATATATTTTAATATATAAATGCAGCTTTGTGGAATAATTTTTTACATATTATAATTTATTTTATACTAATGTTTGATAATAGAATGCTCCATTTTACCATATTATACTTTTTAGTTTATTTTCTCAACTGTACTACGATATGCTTACCGTTGTTTTTCTTCATTTAAAAAAAAAACATGCAATCTAAAATGTTCACTGTATTGAACTTTATACAAACACTTTAATTTAACTGTCCCACAGGGAACTGGCTGAGCGTTTGGCCACTAAGTGGTCTGTCCTTCGTGGATGCACAGCCTCTGAATGTGTGAGAATCTACCTGACCGTGGCCCGCAAGTGGCCTCTGTTTGGTGCCAAGCTGTTCAGTGCCAAGGTAAGATGAGATGTACAGTAGATAAGGTGACTGTTTCTTTAGCCACTGACAAAGCTGACTGCCATTTTCTACACAACCTCGACAACCTAAAAAGATTTTCACAAGAGGGCTGTTAAAACATGACAGAATGTCTCCTTTTCCTCCCACTCTGTTGGTGCGCAGCCATTGCCTCCCTCTTCACTGGAGCAAACCCGAGTGTGGCTGGCTGTTAATGAGGATGGGCTGAGTGTTCTGGACTACACAATGGTGAGTGAATGCGGATACTTGCTCTAGTTATAGTTTCAGAAACTAAGGCTGCATTAAAGCAATATTACGGGTCATTTACAACCTTAAGCTCTTAAGTGTGCTGTTGATTACCACAGAAAATCATTTAGGCTCCCTCAGGTTTAAAAAAAACATGCTTTTATAAATGAAAGCCTGTGAGTAAAGTGTGCAGCACCACAAATATAAAACTATAACACAGTTTTGAAAATATAAAAGTAAGAGGGAATATGATGTAACTGTAAAGTACTTTTGTAAACCTGTACAATACATAGAGCTAATTCCAAGAAAATGTAGGGTTAAATCATACTGTTTGACAATACAAATAAGCAAATACTCAATACATCATATAGTACAAATTACTTGATTAATTACTTACAGTGTCTAAGTAATATTGAAAAGTTTCCACTGTGACATCCCCACCATTTTTTTTAAACATTGATGATCGCACATTACTAGTTGTTACCAATTACCAGATAAAGGTATATACAATTTAACAAAAACATGAGCTTCATATATTTCTGCTTTAAACCCTCCTGTTCACACACCTGCTGGACTCTTTTTCAGGCCTTTAGCGTCCTCTCTTGGTTTAGTGAAATTAAATTATAGTTTAGTTTATTTCTTCCATTTTCTAGGTTTCAAGAACTAGATTTATATTTATCTGGCACTTAGATGACCATATTGGCAGGTGTGCTTGTTTGAAAAGCTGTAGTCCTGACATCTTACCAAGTTGGCTGTATTCACACTTGGAGAGAAAGAACAAACAGGGTCAGGCAGACTCTGTCATTTTCTGTTTTCTATTTTTATATCGTTTTTTTGCTTTAACTTCTTCATCCACTCACTATTCTCACCAGCTCACAGAAACAAAAATGGCCTTTGCAGAAAAGATACAGAAAAACGAGAGTAATATTGTGATATATTTTTACAATTTATTGATATTATGACTTCTAGTTGTTATTTGAACTGTATTGTACTTTGATACATTTTAAAATGTAGCCTTACTTATTGTAACAATATAAAAGTCTTAACTGTTACTTTTGCTTGATACATTTAATACATCTTTGGTGAATGAAAGTATTTAATATTTTAAGAAACGAGCAAAAAAACAGTAGTGTTTATATTTGTTTTTGTAAATATCTCAATCTGTGTGCTCTGCTTTTCTTCAGCACCCGTTAGTCACATATCCAT